>NW_026125624.1:0-143156 GCF_943737965.1 Phodopus roborovskii
AATATCTGCTGTGCTTAATCCAAAGCAAAAGTGGATCATCTAGCATGTTACCTCCTCATATTTTTTGTGCTCAGATTCCATCTGTGCGTCATCTCTGGATCCTCTCCTGCTCCTGCTCTTTGGTGCTTTGTTTTGTGGTTGGAGCTGATGGGCGTTGTATATCATACACCAAGCATGTGCATAATCGCTTGAAGAGATTTCAGGTTTGTCAGTCTCGAAGTGAAATGGGCATCCTTCCTACCAAGAAGCTTTGATTTTGGGTAAAACTGAGCACCTGCTCAAGCTCCTGGTATCCTCCCCTGGGCGTGTTTGTACAGTGAGCGAATGTACCCTGCGTCTCTGTGCTCCAAACGCCTCCAATTATTCTCTAATGAATAGGAGCAGCAGAGAACAGGAAAACAAATGCCAGCAGAAGGAGAGAGGGAGTTGGTCAACCAGAAGAAGAAGTTTGCAGAAAGCGGCAGCATTACTTGACTGTCTCCTGATGAGGTATGTACCAGAGTGGAGTTGGGATTTGGATCCGGTGGATCTCCTTCTTCTACCTCGGGTCGCGTTCTTGTGGTATCTGCATATTCACACCTCTCCCGACAATGGTAGAAGAAGAACAAAGTCAGAGTCGTGCTGATGCAGACAAGAAGAAGTTCCCGACAGGTAATAAATATGCCGACATTCAGGAGTTGTAGAATGGATGCCCACCTTGCTCCCTTCTGAGTTTTCTGGTATCTTCTCACAGGCTTTTCCTTGAACTCACACAGCTCTGCCTGCTTTGCCTCCTAAGCCTGCTTCACAAAGCTGTGTCTTAAAATGCCACAAGCAAATACGCCACTGAGAATCATAAGCTGTGCGGATGTAGATTCCCATCCTTGGCTTCTTTGCTATTCTGTTGGCTGTTCTCTCTGTTTGGCCATTTCCCATGGAAGTGTTGGACAGGATACCTTGTGTTCTGTCATCGCCAGGGAATCCACACAGACGTGTCTGCTGAGGGATTGAGCAGAACTTCCCAAGGCGTTGTATCGCAGATTCTTGTAGAGAAACAGGTGTCATCTCCCAGCTTTCATCCTTAGAAAACAAGGCCGTTTTCTACTAAATCAAAACCCCCAGAAGACTCCATGTTGCCAGGTCACATCTGAGGCGATCCTGTTCCACCATGGTAGGCTCCATCCTGCATATTGCCCGATGGAAGGTTCCTTCTCAGCAGGAGGCAGCTCAAGATGTCCCTGGGTTTGTCCGGGTTGTCTATGCAGCAATGTTGTATTATGTCTACGTATAAACTGGGGTGGCCCATGGCTATTCACCACGAATATTCTGGTTGGCCTCATGCTGTTATGGCTTGGATTCAGTTTGCTATTCCTTTTGTTACAATATCGTCACAGGACTGATGGAGAATGCTTCATTCTTCTCATAATGCCATACGTAATTTACTCCAATCAAAGTTGACACTGTGCTAAAGGTTAAAAACATTCAAATTTAATGGATCATTGACCGTTGTTCCTTGGTGAGCCAAACAATGGCTCCATCAAAGAATCAACGCTTGAGCATCAGGCACTGATGTGTCTTTTGGTGAGGTCATTTGAGAGCCACACACAAGGACCCCACTAGGAATGTCCTCTAACTGCCTTCCTTCCTCCACCACCAGATCAGAAAAACTACAGCATGAACTGGAGCAAGCTTCATGGCATGACGCAGAGCCTCGGGCAGACAGAGATGCTGCAGCAGGGCCACTAAACATCTGAGACAGGCAGGTGACCTACCATTGTATGACATTTCCAGAAACCGTGACATTCTTCGGGTGGATTTTCTCTCTTGACTCTGGCCTCCTGGGTGTCGATGCGCCCTGATTCTGTCTTGTCATTTAATCCAAAAGGCTACTTTTGGATCTCATTGCCTTTCTTCTTTCTCTCACAGCACCCTTTCAGTAAATTCAGAAGGCCTAACGAAGACACCGAAAACCACAAGCCATAGCATTCTCCACTAAAGATCCAAAGAATCCATCCTTGGTGATTGCTTCATCTTCAAAGCCCTAAGACGCCTGGTTCATACTTACTATGTAGTGCCCTTAATAATCTGTGGCTGCCTTTCCTATTGTGTGTCCATAGCTCGCCATGCAAAGTCCGTGGAACTAAATCTGATCTAAAAAAATACACTTAGCTTAACTTGTTGTTTAGTTCATTGATTTCAAGTTTGCTTGCTTTGACATTTTGATGTTCTCTGTTTTGGCAAAAAAGTTTTTGATTGTTTTGTTCTTGGTTTAAGTTTGATATGTTGCTAAGGCTAAATGATTTCCTGTATCAAATGCCCTGTTTCTGGCTCATGTTGAGTCAAATGACTTGTTTATGTCAATAAAATAAATATTCAAACTCTTCCTGCTTAAACTAGACTTTTGATCAGTGTGGTGTCACACCCTGCAATGGCAAAATTAAACAGATAGAAATGGATCATGCATCTTCCTGGTGACTTTAGATACATTTTATTTCCCCAACAGACAGAGCTAGAAACGCGGTTGGTGTCTTCGGTGGGGCATGGCATGGTCTACTCCCTGGATAGACACTGCTGATGGAAAAAGATCCATATTCCACACGTGACATCACATATTTGCTACTCCAAAAAAATATACTTCCATACACATATATTCATGACATGATCATTTGCAATGGATCCTTGAGAAATACACCTGTGTCTTTCTAATTCATCTCAGGAAAACAGAACAACCATTATGCGTGTGTATAAAACAAATAAATAAATAAATAGGGAAACCCACATATATCTCCTCCTAAATTCCTCCAAAGATAGCAACAGTGATAACTGCAAGGTAGAGAACAAAACCCACTATACCATATTGGGACACACGGTATTTTAGGGATCCCTTGACTGGACTTTATTTCACACAAATCCTTTTTCAGATTCGTTACTTATATTTATATGTACTTGTAGTTAGCCTGCCCTCTGTCTACCAAAGTTACAGTTTCCAAAACAACACTGCAGGGCAATGGATAAAGGAAAAGAAACGCCCATGACAAAGGACAAGGGAGTTTGTCTTGGGATGGCACACATCCAAGCAGAGTGCCTCTGAATTCAGGGTCATTCCTCAAAATCCTTTAGGATCAGGTTAAAGCAGTTATGTCACCTCTCACCTAGCCACAGTGCAGGTTAGGCCCAGCACAGAAATGGAGAATTGAGAAGATACTCCTGTCGAAGTAGCTTTTGGAAATGATGGCTGCTGATGCACTAGCTACGCAGAGCTCATAGGAAGTAACTGCAATGCTACCTACTTTTGATGAGTGGGTATGTCAGTGCAAAACTAGGAAGTGTGTTGGATGACTGATGATATTCCACCTTTCACTATAACAACTCTCAGAAGGTTTGGGAAGGCTTCTGTTTAGAGGAGTGTTTTTCTTCTTGTGAAGTACCCCTGCATCCATGTGACTTCTGAGGGTATGAGTTGAGTCTGAGAGTTAATGTGTGAGGGAAGTACCCCAGTGGGTTCCAGTTTGGTTCCATCAAACATAGCTGTGGAAAGCTCTACTTTCTCGGGAGGAGTGTGCACACTCAATAGCTGTCTCTGCCACCGGTCACCTCTCTTCTGAAAAGTCTGCATACCCGAGCCACACTGGAATCTAACTGAGACTTCATCATTCTGCACCTCTCATTACAACCGTGTGACATGGGATTCCTTGACCACCTTTCTTTCCATTTGCTGTACAGGCTGGCTCTAGCCACGTCTCCCTTCAATTTGGCCCCTCACCATGCCTTTTGTGTCTTGAAAGTTGTCCCAATAGATAATCATGGCTCCTCCTCTCACCTTGTAGAATGTAAAATGCATTTTAGTAAAAAATAACATTCCATAAGATGCATTGTTCTTTACTGCATTTGTTGGTATATTTGTGACCATTCCCAATTTTTGCTTATATGTGGAGTGCTAGAATGAACATGCATAGGATCTCTTTGACAAAGTCAAGTTTCAGATAGGATGCAATGGCATTTGTTGGAGTAGCCAGAGACTCCAGCAGACTGGGGAGAGAGAGGAGGCACCGGTATGGACGTAGTTTAACCCTGAGCATAGAACTCTCTACATAGCAGAGATCAGAGAAGAATGATGTCAGATGAAAACAACAAATGATCTAACGTGTACTGATTGGGCCCAGAATGACAGGGAGGGAGAGTAATAAAATAGATGTCTTGATGGGAACTGTAAGTGCTAGGGGGAAACTGATGGGAAGGAAGCCCCCTAAGAAACCACAGGAAGAGGATAGGCTTGCCTCCTCTACCAAAGGTGCAGTGTAAATCTCTATTGACCATCTGTGGTAATCAGATGAGTGCCTACCCTATTGTCATCAGAGACCCTTCAACCAGTAGCTTATTGAAGCAGATGAAGAGATGTACAGGCAAGCAGTGGGAAGTGTGCCAGATGTCTTCTTGAACAGGAGCAGGAGGGATTGATTGTACGACCTAGTCGGGAAGGTGGTCATGCTCTTGAAAGGATGAATCCACAAAGACAGCTGAACTAAACTCCGGAGACCACCGACGACTTTGGACCGACATCTAGTGAGTGAGCTTGCATAGAACCAGCCTAGGCCCCCTGTCTTGTAGCTTATTCAGTTTGTGGGGCTACGTCCTTGTAGTGGGATAGACCAGGAACAACATAGAGGACTGGCCCTCTCCCTGGCAATTCAGTTGGCTGTGTGCCACCTACTCCATAGAACAAAACAGTCCAATCCCCATGTGGAATATACTCACTGACTTCCAATAAATCAGGAAAATCTGGTTTTCCTGGAAGAAGGGGGTGCCACAAGGCGTGCTTTGTGTCCCAGGAAAGAATCATGCACAGGAATAACTTACTTCTGCTGAGTCATGAGGAAAGCTGGTTAGCAGGGAGTCCATTTTCATCCCACTTGACATCAGCAGCCCCTCTCCTCAACATTCCATTGTATCCTGGACACAATAGAATGCTGTGATGTCACCTGTGTTGTGGCAACTCCAACTGCCTTTGGCTTGGCGAGTACTTCAGAGCCTTTAAGGATCAGAGATGAACATGTTGGCAAGACTGGGAATCTCCTTAGGAGAGAAAACGGACAGGGGAGAGAGACCAGAGAGAGAGTGAAGAAAGCTGACATTCAGCCTCACTTTCAAGGCTCAAAAAATAAATGCTTCAGAAGAAAAAACAGTAAGTTCTGGGCAGGAGATGAGGAGCTCTGTGGAGAAGGTTGCCTTTAGCTGGCATTGGGGTAATGGGGGCACAGGAATTGGGGTCTCTGGGAACAAATTGGACTCCACCTCCTGACACGCCTCTGGGAAGTCGAGGATTCCAGGCTAGTAATCTGTCTCTCCCAAATGTCAGGAACTGGCAGGGCAAAAGCTCCAAGTCTGGCTGGGTGCCCTTGGTTTTCAGTCTTACAGGACAGTGTGGCTTGAGGGAGGAGTAGCATCCAAATGAGACCAGAATGAGGGAGGGACTAGTGGCGTGTGCTCAGCATAAGGCAGGGCATCCCTGTACTTGAACGGGAGTGGATAACTTGAAGTACTGTGAACCTTCTCTGTGTGCCCTGAGTTGCCAGTGATGTCCCATTGGGAGTCTGGTGCCCATGGTCTGCACCCGTATGGCTGCCCCACCTGTAGACGTGTGCTTTGAGTAACAGCTCAAGATGTTTTGGCTTCTCTAACAAACACCTGAGTGCCTGTGGACTACGGTCATTTCCTCCAAGCTTCTCAACCCAGAGACTTGTGAATGCTACGGTCATCTGAAAGGAGACTATGCAGCTGTGAATAAGCTCCAGGAATAGTCTTTTCTTTCTTTCTTGGCTTCTAGTATGTGCTTTGGGGCAGGGGAGAGCAGCTGGCTGAGTCATGCAACTACCTTCAGAGATCAGAGAACTGACATCCCCTGCAGAGGCCACTCAGGTCTGGGTCAAATTCCATTGGTTTGTCACTGAGTCACAGGCACGGGAGCTTTCTTCAACACTTTGAGGGCTCAGAGGGATCTGCAAATCCTCCATGGTTTGAGGAATACGCTTGAGGACGTTCTTTCTTTCTTGCCTTGAAGCATGCGCTGAGGGGACAGAGCAGCTGGCTGAGACATGCAACTACATTCACAGATGGGAGATCTAAGATTCCCTGCAGGGCAGCAGATGCCTGGGGTCAGCAACATTGGTGTGTCATCGAGTGACAGGCACACGACCTTTCACAAATATATTTTAGGGCTCAGGGTGATCGATGTATCCTCTATGGCTTGTCATAATGCAAGTTGATTTGCGTTCTTCTAACCACAGGGGTTGCTGGAAAGCCTTCACCACCCACAGCCCTCCTCACCAAAAAGGAGCTGAAATGGCAGGTGGACAGTCTGAGCAGCCAGCTAGATCAAGTGTCCATGGAAACAAAGGAGCTGCGAGAGTGCCTCACCTCCATCACGGAAGGATCTCCTGACACTAAGTATTCATTGTTTCCAATGCCTTGGTGACCATCTCGGTTCCACAATTTCACCCTTAGTTTATTTCACCTAGGACCCGAGTTTCTGACAATCTACACTTACACAGAGTACCTTTGCTAGACACCATCGATCCACATGCTTCCAAGAAGGAGAACCTGAAACCCGGCAGGAGTGGGATTGGGAGGCACTATTTTTCTGTTTCCTCCGAAGGAAGAAAACCAGCGACTCTGGCCCCAGTCAAATAACTCAGAGATTGGGACAGAGCTCTGAGTTCCCAGGCTGCATATGGAGAGATGATGCCAAAGTGGCAGCTTCTGTGAGATATCAGCTGCTGTGAGTCTGTGGTGGTTCTCTTATTTGTCTGGCAAGACATTGCGTGCTGGCTTCTTCAAGAGGCAAGCAAGATGCCTGCTGACACACTTCAATGTACAGATAAAAGGGAACTGATCAACCACTGCACATTTTGCGCCTCTCTCTCTCTCTCTCTAGCTCTCTCTCTCTCTCTACCTATCTATCTCTCTGCGTGTCTTGGTCTCTCTGTCTCTCCGTCTCACACACACATGCAGAAACACACAGACATGTTGTGTATATATCTATGTGTTTGTGCATTTGTGCTTGAGTTCCCCTCTAGACCCTGCAAGCAGGGTTTCTGTGGTTGGGCATGAGGAAGTTTCCGTCTCACCGTTCCCAAGTGATACCTGTGATGAGCGTTGGGATCGCCAGTGGATCCCCCATTCTTCCGATGTGCTCACCTTAGTTCCATGAAGATATCCCCTTGAGGAGTTTATATATCTTCCGTGAGTTCCATTCTCCAAAATGTTGAGTTCCGTGCACAAAAGTGCTCATGGTGTCATTTTTGGCCTCCATTCAGAAAGACGGGCAGTGGGACTGAGGATTTCTGATTCGAAGACAGGAGACACATCATCCCAGTTTTTGGTGGGCACAACCCACATAAAGCAGACGACAGGAAATTTCTCAGCGAGCTGTTTCATCAATCCTAAGGCGAAAGCTCATGCCCCCCTCACCCCCTCTTCACGGGAACATCCTGCCTCTGCTGGCATATGGTCAGGGCAGCAGTTGCAATGAGCGAAAGATGTCCCAAGTCCATAGTGGGCAGGGTGTGGCAATCCACGTGAATTTGTGTGATTCGTGAAAACTTTGTTCATGGTGGTTTTTTGCTTCTAGCTCCATGCCCTACCAACGGCCTACTCCTTTATTAGAAAAGATCAAGATGCAACATAAACAGGCCATGGCAGACCTACAGAGGTTGGAGAAGGAGAATTCGGAAGCTTTCAGAAAATTCCAAGAGCTGAATGAGGGGTCACTCTTCTATTGGTAAGTGCCTGTCTTCCAGGGGAACACAGCATTGTGAAATGACCGACTCGACCCAATGTTTTCTCTGCACTGCAATGTCCACGCTTCTGGGTCTCTAGCCTTAGGACTCTTAGCAAGCATCCTTTGCAAGCATCTTTTGATCTTGTGCCGCTGACACTCAGTTTTGCTAATTGTGAGAGAGACTCTTAGCTCCTCCCAGGAACAGACTCAGACCCTTAATAGGATGGAGCTCAATGGTTATTAACCTTCCCAATGCTCTGACCATTCCAAGACAATTTGTCTTGTTTAGGTGAGCTCCAACCACAAACTCAATTTTCTTGCAACTTCTTAATTGTAATTTTGTTACTGTTACGAATCATGAGGTAAGTCTTTGGTGTGCAGCATTATGTGAGTTGTCACCCTTTCGAAGTGTCATGCTATCACCAAAGGAGTCATGACCCATAGTTTGAGGATCACTTCTCTGGGTAGAGGACCAATATGCAACATGACAGTGGTGTCGGGCAGGGTCTCAGGAAGTGGCAAGTTGCCCCCATGGGTCCTCTACAACCCTTGGGTCTCCTATCCTCCCTGCGAGCGGATCTGTCCCTTACCTCCTGATGCTGTCCCATTACCATGGTCAGTGAACGGCACTGAAGGACACAATGTGGTTGGTAGACATCCTTGGATGTCTTGTCTTGTGGGTATATTCAGAAAGGGTGTGATTCCCTTTGGGACTCTCCGTTCTCTACTCTTGGCATCCGGATTGCAGCTGTCGTGGCTGCATTGGCCTCTTGTCTCTGTCTTCTTTATGACCAGTGGGACAGATGGGTTATGGAGGCAGGGGTGGCAGGAGGAGGCTGGAAGGGCTCACTATACTGAGACTGTTCACAGCGATCTGCAGCAACAACTGCACAAGGAGAAGACACAGCTGCACAAAGTGGTGGACAAGCTGAGGCAAGAGACTAAGAAGGTGCTAGGGGAATGGATCCTGCTGCAGCACTATCTGGGGGAACTGAAAGTCATCTTTGAGGAGGAAGAAGAAGGCATCAGAGACTTCTGGACCCAGGTGCAGCAGGTAGGGATGAGCAGATGTCTGCAGATTAGGCCCTGCACCATTTCCTCCTGTTACCTTAGCCCGTCTACCCATCCGACCTAATGTGCTTTCCCTTATCCCTTTCCTGGCCGTCGCACACACATTCATCCAACTCATTCTCATGACGACATCCAACTGTTCATCAGTGTTTCTGGAGGAGAGTCTCTTGTAAGAATTAACTGGCAAACAAACCCTGCTGCTTTCCCTTGAAGCTTCAGGTCAAGCAGGGAGAGGGCTCAACAACGCAAAATACACTTCCAAGTCATTGAGATGGCCGGGATGCTGTGTACTGACTTGAGGGAGACACTTCCCTATCCCGTGGGTCATTGCCTTTGCAGAGTCCATGTGACGTCACTTGCGAGCAGGGAAATCAGCTGGGAATTAGGAGATCCTACTACAAATGTCAAAGAGTCATTCTCATTGGCCCGGCGTTGGATTCCATGTGGCCTCTCTTCTTAAAATTCTCTGCATCCCAATGTTGTCAATTCACTCAGCTCAACTCTTGCTTCACACTTGTCAGGAACCTCAGTGCTAGGTGGCCACCGGCGTTTCCTATGTGTTTCCTTGGCAAGGTCTCCCTACATGCAGCTTACAGTATGGTGCCGATGGGTTGTCCAGGCATGGGGAAGGGGCTTGTGTCAGGCTGCTTGGTTTTATTGGGAGCTCTGAGGCTTTCAGAAAATAAAATCCACACAGTGCAGCATAGTCTGGACAATCAGAACATATTCTCCTATGCAATTTTAGTCCTGGGATATGGAGTGCAGAGGCATTGGATTCTTCTGAAATATCTGCTGTGCTTAATCCAAAGTAAAGTGATCATCTAGCATGTTACCTCCTCATCTTCTTTTGTGCTCAGATTCCATCTGTGCGTTTCTATCTCTGGATCTCTCCCGGTCTCTGTTCTTTGGTGCTTTGTTTTGTGTTTGGAGCTATGGGCGTTGTATATCATACACCAAGCATGTGCATAATCGCTTGAAGAGATTTCAGGTTTGTCAGTCTCTGCTGTGAAATGGGCATCCTTCCTACCAAGAAGCTTTGATTTTGGTAAAACTGAAAGACCACCAAGCTCCTGGTATCCTCCCTGCGTGCTTGTACAGTGAGCGAATGTACTCATGCCTGTGCTCAAAACGCTCCTAAGAACTTATTCTTCTAATGAATAGGAGCAGCAGAGACTGGAGGGAAACCTGCAGTCCCAGCAGAAGGAGAGGGAGCTGGTCAACCAGAAGAAGAAGTTTGCAGAAAAGCTGCAGCATTACTTGACTGTCTCCCTGATGAGGTATGTACCAGAGTGGGAGTTGGGATTTGGATCCGGGTGGATCTCCTTCTTCTACCTCGGGTCGCTGCCTTTTGTGGTATCTGCATATTCACACCTCTCCCCGACAATATCAGAAGAAGAACAAGTCAGAGTCGTGCTGATGCAGACAAGAAGAAGTTCCCTACAGGTAATAACATGCTCGACATTCAGGGAGTTGTAGAATGATGCCCACCTTGCTCCCTTCTGAGTTTTCTGGTATCTTCTCACAGGGCTTTTCCTTGAACTCACACAGCTCTGCCTGCTTTTGCCTCCTAAGCCTGGGCTTCAATAAAGCTGTGTCTTAAAATGCCACAAGCAAATACGTTTTCACTGAGAATCATAAGCTGTATGGATGAGATTCCCATCCTTGGCTTCTCTTTGCTATTCTGTTGGCTGTTCTCTCTGTTTGGCCATTTCCCATGGGAAGTGTTGGACAGATACCTTATGTTCTGTCATCGCCAGGGGAACCCACACAGACGTGTCTGCTGAGGGATTGTTGTGAACTCTCACAAGGCGTTGTATCGCAGATTCTTGTAGAGAAACAGGGTGTCGATTCCCAGCTTTCATCCTTAGAAAAACAAGGCCGGTTTTCTTTACTAAATCAAAAACCCCCAGAAGACTCCATGTTCCCAGGCACACATCTGAGGCGATCCTGCTCCACCATGGTAGGCTCCATCCTGCATATTGCCCGGATGGAAGGTTCCTTCTCAGCAGGAGGCATCAAGATGTCCCGTGGGTTTGTCCGGTTGTCTAAGCAGCAATGTTGTATTATGTCTACGTATAAACTGGGGTGGCCCATGGCTATTCACCACGAATATTCTGTTTTCGCCCCCATGCTGTTATGCATGGATTCAGTTTGCTATTCCTTTTGTTACAATATCGTCACAGGACTGATGGAGAATGCTTCATTCTTTCTCATAGAGCATATACGTACATTACTCCAATCAAAGTTGACACTTGTTAAAGGTTGAAAACATTCAAATTTAAGGGATCATTGACCGTTGTTCCTTAGGGATTAAACAATGGCTTCCATCGAAAGATCAACGTTGAGCATCAGGCACGATGTGTCTTTTGGTGAGGTCAGAGTTTGAGAGCCGACACACAAGGACCCCACTAGGAATGTCCTCTAACTGCCTTCCTTCCTCCACCAGATCAGAAAAACTACAGCATGAACTGGAGCAAGCTTCAGGGCATGACGAGAGCCTCAGGCAGACAGAGATGCTGCAGCAGGGCCACTAAACATCTGAGACAGGCAGGTGACCTACCATTGTATGACATTTCCAGAAACCGTGACATTCTTCGGGTGGATTTTCTCTCTTGACTCTGGCCTCCTGGGTGTCGATGCGCCCTGATTCTGTCTTGTCATTGAACGAAAAAGGCTACTTTGGGATCTCATTGCCTTTCTTTCTTTCTCTCACAGCACCCTTTCAGTAAATTCAGAAGGCCGAAGGAAGACACCGAAAACCACAAGCCATAGCATTCTCCACTAAAGATCCAAAGCATCCATCCTTGGTGATTGCTTCATCTTCAAAGCCCTAAGACGCCTGTCTATACTTGTCATGAAAAGCTTTTAACAATCTGTGGCTGCCTTCCTATTGTGTGTCCATAGCTGGCCATGGTGTGAAGTCCGTGGAACTAAATCTGACTGAAAAAAAAAATAGTACTTAGCTTAACTTGCTTGTTTAGTTCATTGATTTCAAGTTTGCTTGCTTTGACATTTTGATGTTCTCTGTTTTGCAAAAAAAGTTTTTGATTGTTTTGTTCTTGGTTTATGCTTGATATGTTGCTAAGGCTACAATGATTTCTGTATCAAATGCCCTGTTTAAGCCCATGTTGAGTCAAATGACTTTGTTTATGTCAATAAAATAAATATTCAAACTCTTCCTGCTTAAACTAGACTTTTGATCAAGTGCGGTGTCACACTCCTGCAATGGCAAAATTAAACAGATAGAAATGGATCACTGCATCTTCCTGGTGACTTTAGATACATTATTATTTCCCCAACAGACAGAGCTAGAAACGCGGTTGGTGTCTTCGGGTGGGCATGGCATGGTCTACTCCCTGGATAGACACTGCTTGATGGAAAAAGATCCATATTCCACACGTGACATCACATATTTGCTACTCCAAAAAAAATATACTCTCCATACACATATATTCATGACATGATCATTTGCAATGGATTCTTGAGAAATACACCTGTGTCTTTCTAATTCATCTCAGGAAAACAGAACAACCATTATGCGTGTGTATAAAACAAATGAATAAATAAATAGGGAAACCCACATATATCTCCTCCTGAATTCCTTCAAAGATAGCAACAGTGATAACTGCAAGGTAGAGAACAAAACCCACTATACCATATTGGGACACACGGTATTTTAGGGATCCGTTGACTGGACTTCTTATTTCACACAAATCCTTTTTTCAGATTCGTTTACTTATATTTATATGTACTGGTAGTTAGCCTGCCCTCTGTGTACCAAAGTATACAGTTTCCAAAACAACACTGCAGGGCAATGGATAAAGGAAAAGAAACGCCCATGACAAAGGCAAGGGAGTTTGTCTTGGGATGGCACACATTCAAGCAGAGTGCCTCTGGGTTCAGGGTCATTCCTCAAAATCCCTTAGGATCAGGTTAAAGCAGTTATGTCACCTCTCACCTAGATGACAGTGCAGGTTAGGCCCAGCACAGAAATGGAGAATTGAGAAGATACTCCTGTCGAAGTAGCTTTTGGAAATGATGGCTGTTGATGCACTAGCTACTCAGTGTTCATAGGAAGTAACTGCAATGCTACCTACTTCTGATGAGTGGGCATGTCAGTGCAAAACTAGGAAGTGAGTTGGATGGCTGATGATACTCCACTCTTTTACTATAACAACTCTCAGAAGGTTTGGAAGAAGGCTTCGTTCCAGAGGAGTGCTTTCTTCTTGTGAAGTACCCCTGGAATCCATGTGACTTCTGAGGGTATGAGTTGAGTCTGAGAGTTAATGTGTGAGGGAAGTATTCCAGTGGGTTCCAGTTTGGTTCCATCAAACAATAGCTGTGGAAAGCTCTACTTTCTGGGGAGGAGTGTGCACATTTCAATAGCTGTCTGTGCCACCGGTCACCTTCTCTTTCTGAAAAGTAAGCCGTACCCGTAGCCACACTGGAATCTAACTGAGACTTCATCATTCTGCACTTCTCATTACAACCGTGTGACATGGGATTCCTTGACCACCTTTCTTTCCATTTGCTGTACAAGGCTGGGTCTAGCCATGCCTCCCTTCAATTGGCCCCTCACCATGGCCTTTTGTGTCTTGAAAGTTGTCCCAAATAGATAATCATGGCTTCTCCTCCTCTCACCTTGTAGAATGTAAAATGCATTTTAGTAAAATAATTAATATTCCATAAGATGCATTGTTCTTTACTGCATTTGCTGGTATATTTGTGACCATTCCCAATTTTTGCTTATATGTGGAGTGCTAGAATGAACATGCATAAGGAGCTCTTTGACAAAGTCAAGTTTCAGATAGGATGCAATGGCATTTGTTGGAGTAGCCAGAGACTCCAGCAGACTGGGGGAGAGAGAGAGGAGGCATCGTGTATGGACGTAGCGAATTCTGAGCATAGAACTCTCTACATAGCAGAGATCAGAGAAGAATGATGTCAGATGAAAACAACCAAATGATCTAACGTGTACTGATTGGGCTCCAGAATGACAGGGAGGGAGAGTAATGAAAGAGATGTCTTGATGGGGACCGTAAGGGTTAGGGGGAAACCTGATGGGAAGGAAGCTCCCAAGAAACCACAGGAAGAGGATAGGCAAGCCTCCTCTACCAAAGGTGCAGTGTGTCTCTCTATTGACCATCTGTGGTAATCAGATGAGTGCCTACCCTCATTGTCATCAGAGACCCTTCAACCAGTAGCTTATTGAAGCAGATGAAGAGATGCACAGGCAAGCAGTGGGAAGTGTGCCAGATGTCTTCTTGAACAGGAGCAGGAGGGATTGATTGTACGATCCAGTCGGGAGTGGGTGGTCATGCTCTTGAAAGGATGAATCCACAAAGACAGCTGAACTAAACTCCGGAGACCTACCGACGACTTTGGACCGACATCTAGTGAGTGAGCTTGCATAGGACCAGCCTAGGCCCCCTGTCTTGTAGCTTATTCAGTTTGTGGGGCTACGTCCTTGTAGTGGGATAGACCAGGAACAACATAGAGGACTGGCCCTCTCCCTGGCAATTCAGTTGGCTGTGTGCCACCTACTCCATAGAACAAAACAGTCCAATCCCCATGTGGAATATACTCACTGACTTCCAATAAATCAGGAAAATCTGGTTTTCCTGGAAGAAGGGGGTGCCACAAGGCGTGCTTTGTGTCCCAGGAAAGAATCATGCACAGGAATAACTTACTTCTGCTGAGTCATGAGGAAAGCTGGTTAGCAGGGAGTCCATTTTCATCCCACTTGACATCAGCAGCCCCTCTCCTCAACATTCCATTGTATCCTGGACACAATAGAATGCTGTGATGTCACCTGTGTTGTGGCAACTCCAACTGCCTTTGGCTTGGCGAGTACTTCAGAGCCTTTAAGGTTCAGAGATGAACATGTTGGCAAGACTGCGGAATCTCCTTAGGAGAGAAAACGGACAGGGGAGAGAGACCAGAGAGAGAGTGAAGAAAGCTGACATTCAGCCTCACTTTCAAGGCTCAAAAAATAAATGCTTCAGAAGAAAAACAGTAAGTTCTGGGCAGGAGATGAGGAGCTCTGTGGAGAAGGTTGCCTTTAGCTGGCATTGGGGTAATGGGGGCACAGGAATTGGGGTCTCTGGGAACAAATTGGACTCCACCTCCTGACACGTCTCTGGGAAGTCGAGGATTCCAGGCTAGTAATCTGTCTCTCCCAAATGTCAGGAACTGGCAGGGCAAAAGCTCCAAGTCTGGCTGGGTGCCCTTTGTTTTCAGTCTTACAGGACAGTGTGGCTTGAGGGAGGAGTAGCATCCAAATGAGACCAGAATGAGGGGAGGGACTAGTGGCGTGTGCTCAGCATAAGGCAGGGCATCCCTGTACTTGAACGGGAGTGGATAACTTGAAGTACTGTGAACCTTCTCTGTGTGCCCTGAGTTGCCAGTGATGTCCCATTGGGAGTCTGGTGCCCATGGTCTGCACCCGTATGGCTGCCCCACCTGTAGACGTGTGCTTTGAGTAACAGCTCAAGATGTTTTGGCTTCTCTAACAAACACCTGAGTGCCTGTGGACTACGGTCATTTCCTCCAAGCTTCTCAACCCAGAGACTTGTGAATGCTACGGGTCATCTGAAAGGAGACTATGCAGCTGTGAATAAGCTCCAGGAATAGTCTTTCTTTCTTTCTTGGCTTCTAGTATGTGCTTTGGGGCAGGGGAGAGCAGCTGGCTGAGTCATGCAACTACCTTCAGAGATCAGAGAACTGACATCCCCTGCAGAGGCCACTCAGGTCTGGGTCAAATTCCATTGGTTTGTCACTGAGTCACAGGCACGGGAGCTTTCTTCAACACTTTGAGGGCTCAGAGGGATCTGCAAATCCTCCATGGTTTGAGGAATACGCTTGAGGACGTTCTTTCTTTCTTGCCTTGAAGCATGCGCTGAGGGGACAGAGGAGAGAGCAGCTGGCTGAGACATGCAACTACATTCACAGATGGGAGATCTAAGATTCCCTGCAGGGCAGCAGATGCCTGGGGTCAGCAACATTGGTGTGTCATCGAGTGACAGGCACACGACCTTTCACAAATGTATTTTAGGGCTCAGGGTGATCGATGTATCCTCTATGGCTTGTCATAATGCAAGTTGATTTGCGTTCTTCTAACCACAGGGGTTGCTGGAAAGCCTTCACCACCCACAGCCCTCCTCACCAAAAAGGAGCTGAAATGGCAGGTGGACAGTCTGAGCAGCCAGCTAGATCAAGTGTCCATGGAAACAAAGGAGCTGCGAGAGTGCCTCACCTCCATCACGGAAGGATCTCCTGACACTAAGTATTCATTGTTTCCAATGCCTTGGTGACCATCTCGGTTCCACAATTTCACCCTTAGTTTATTTCACCTAGGACCCGAGTTTCTGACAATCTACACTTGCACAGAGTACCTTTGCTAGACACCATCGATCCACATGCTTCCAAGAAGGAGAACCTGAAACCCGGCAGGAGTGGGATTGGGAGGCACTATTTTTCTGTTTCCTCCGAAGGAAGAAAACCAGCGACTCTGGCCCCAGTCAAATAACTCAGAGATTGGGACAGAGCTGTGAGTTCCCAGGCTGCATATGGAGAGATGATGCCAAAGTGGCAGCTTCTGTGAGATATCAGCTGCTGTGAGTCTGTGGTGGTTCTCTATTTGTCTGGCAAGACATTGCGTGCTGGCTTCTTCAAGAGGCAAGCAAGATGCCTGCTGACACACTTCAATGTACAGATAAAAGGGAACTGATCAACCACTGCACATTTTGCGCCTCTCTCTCTCTCGCTCTCTCGCTCTCTCTCTCTCTCTCTACCTATCTATCTCTCTGCGTGTCTTGGTCTCTCTGTCTCTCCGTCTCACACACACATGCAGAAACACACAGACATGTTGTGTGTATATATCTATGTGTTTGTGCATTTGTGCTTGAGTTCCCCTCTAGACCCTGCAAGCAGGGTTTCTGTGGTTGGGCATGAGGAAGTTTCCGTCTCACCGTTCCCAAGTGATACCTGTGATGAGCGTTGGGATCGCCAGTGGATCCCCCATTCTTCCGATGTGCTCACCTTAGTTCCATGAAGATATCCCCTTGAGGAGTTTATATATCTTCCGTGAGTTCCATTCTCCAAAATGTTGAGTTCCGTGCACAAAAGTGCTCATGGTGTCATTTTTGGCCTCCATTCAGAAAGACGGGCAGTGGGACTGAGGATTTCTGATTCGAAGACAGGAGACACATCATCCCAGTTTTTGGTGGGCACAACCCACATAAAGCAGACGACAGGAAATTTCTCAGCGAGCTGTTTCATCAATCCTAAGGCGAAAGCTCATGCCCCCCTCACCCCTCTTCACGGGAACATCCTGCCTCTGCTGGCATATGGTCAGGGCAGCAGTTGCAATGAGCGAAAGATGTCCCAAGTCCATAGTGGGCAGGGTGTGGCAATCCACGTGAATTTGTGTGATTCGTGAAAACTTTGTTCATGGTGGTTTTTTGCTTCTAGCTCCATGCCCTACCAACGGCCTACTCCTTTATTAGAAAAGATCAAGATGCAACATAAACAGGCCATGGCAGACCTACAGAGGTTGGAGAAGGAGAATTCGGAAGCTTTCAGAAAATTCCAAGAGCTGGATGAGGGGTCACTCTTCTATTGGTAAGTGCCTGTCTTCCAGGGGAACACAGCATTGTGAAATGACCGACTCGACCCAATGTTTTCTCTGCACTGCAATGTCCACGCTTCTGGGTCTCTAGCCTTAGGACTCTTAGCAAGCATCCTTTGCAAGCATCTTTTGATCTTGTGCCGCTGACACTCAGTTTTGCTAATTGTGAGAGAGACTCTTAGCTCCTCCCAGGAACAGACTCAGACCCTTAATAGGATGGAGCTCAATGGTTATTAACCTTCCCAATGCTCTGACCATTCCAAGACAATTTGTCTTGTTTAGGTGAGCTCCAACCACAAACTCAATTTTCTTGCAACTTCTTAATTGTAATTTTGTTACTGTTACGAATCATGAGGTAAGTCTTTGGTGTGCAGCATTATGTGAGTTGTCACCCTTTCGAAGTGTCATGCTATCACCAAAGGAGTCATGACCCATAGTTTGAGGATCACTTCTCTGGGTAGAGGACCAATATGCAACATGACAGTGGTGTCGGGCAGGGTCTCAGGAAGTGGCAAGTTGCCCCCATGGGTCCTCTACAACCCTTGGGTCTCCTATCCTCCCTGCGAGCGGATCTGTCCCTTACCTCCTGATGCTGTCCCATTACCATGGTCAGTGAACGGCACTGAAGGACACAATGTGGTTGGTAGACATCCTTGGATGTCTTGTCTTGTGGGTATATTCAGAAAGGGTGTGATTCCCTTTGGGACTCTCCGTTCTCTACTCTTGGCATCCGGATTGCAGCTGTCGTGGCTGCATTGGCCTCTTGTCTCTGTCTTCTTTACGACCAGTGGGACACATGGGTTATGGAGGCAGGGGTGGCAGGAGGAGGCTGGAAGGGCTCACTATACTGAGACTGTTCACAGCGATCTGCAGCAACAACTGCACAAGGAGAAGACACAGCTGCACAAAGTGGTGGACAAGCTGAGGCAAGAGACTAAGAAGGTGCTAGGGGAATGGATCCTGCTGCAGCACTATCTGGGGGAACTGAAAGTCATCTTTGAGGAGGAAGAAGAAGGCATCAGAGACTTCTGGACCCAGGTGCAGCAGGTAGGGATGAGCAGATGTCTGCGGATTAGGCCCTGCACCATTTCCTCCTGTTACCTTAGCCCGTCTACCCATCCGACCTAATGTGCTTTCCCTTATCCCTTTCCTGGCCGTCGCACACACATTCATCCAACTCATTCTCATGACGACATCCAACTGTTCATCAGTGTTTCTGGAGGAGAGTCTCTTGTAAGAATTAACTGGCAAACAAACCCTGCTGCTTTCCTTGAAGCTTCAGGTCAAGCAGGGAGAGGGCTCAACAACGCAAAATACACTTCCAAGTCATTGAGATGGCCGGGATGCTGTGTACTGACTTGAGGGAGACACTTCCCTATCCCGTGGGTCATTGCCTTTGCAGAGTCCATGTGACGTCACTTGCGAGCAGGGAAATCAGCTGGGAATTAGGAGATCCTACTACAAATGTCAAAGAGTCATTCTCATTGGCCCGGCGTTGGATTCCATGTGGCCTCTCTTCTTAAAATTCTCTGCATCCCAATGTTGTCAATTCACTCAGCTCAACTCTTGCTTCACACTTGTCAGGAACCTCAGTGCTAGGTGGCCACCGGCGTTTCCTATGTGTTTCCTTGGCAAGGTCTCCCTACATGCAGCTTACAGTATGGTGCCGATGGGTTGTCCAGGCATGGGGGAAGGGGCTTGTGTCAGGCTGCTTGGTTTTATTGGGAGCTCTGAGGCTTTCAGAAAATAAAATCCACACAGTGCAGCATAGTCTGGACAATCAGAACATATTCTCCTATGCAATTTTAGTCCTGGGATATGGAGTGCAGAGGCATTGGATTCTTCTGAAATATCTGCTGTGCTTAATCCAAAGTAAAGTGATCATCTAGCATGTTACCTCCTCATCTTCTTTTGTGCTCAGATTCCATCTGTGCGTTTCTATCTCTGGATCTCTCCCGGTCTCTGTTCTTTGGTGCTTTGTTTTGTGTTTGGAGCTATGGGCGTTGTATATCATACACCAAGCATGTGCATAATCGCTTGAAGAGATTTCAGGTTTGTCAGTCTCTGCTGTGAAATGGGCATCCTTCCTACCAAGAAGCTTTGATTTTGGTAAAACTGAAAGACCACCAAGCTCCTGGTATCCTCCCTGCGTGCTTGTACAGTGAGCGAATGTACTCATGCCTGTGCTCAAAACGCTCCTAAGAACTTATTCTTCTAATGAATAGGAGCAGCAGAGACTGGAGGGAAACCTGCAGTCCCAGCAGAAGGAGAGGGAGCTGGTCAACCAGAAGAAGAAGTTTGCAGAAAAGCTGCAGCATTACTTGACTGTCTCCCTGATGAGGTATGTACCAGAGTGGGAGTTGGGATTTGGATCCGGGTGGATCTCCTTCTTCTACCTCGGGTCGCTGCCTTTTGTGGTATCTGCATATTCACACCTCTCCCCGACAATATCAGAAGAAGAACAAGTCAGAGTCGTGCTGATGCAGACAAGAAGAAGTTCCCTACAGGTAATAACATGCTCGACATTCAGGGAGTTGTAGAATGATGCCCACCTTGCTCCCTTCTGAGTTTTCTGGTATCTTCTCACAGGGCTTTTCCTTGAACTCACACAGCTCTGCCTGCTTTTGCCTCCTAAGCCTGGGCTTCAATAAAGCTGTGTCTTAAAATGCCACAAGCAAATACGTTTTCACTGAGAATCATAAGCTGTATGGATGAGATTCCCATCCTTGGCTTCTCTTTGCTATTCTGTTGGCTGTTCTCTCTGTTTGGCCATTTCCCATGGGAAGTGTTGGACAGATACCTTATGTTCTGTCATCGCCAGGGGAACCCACACAGACGTGTCTGCTGAGGGATTGTTGTGAACTCTCACAAGGCGTTGTATCGCAGATTCTTGTAGAGAAACAGGGTGTCGATTCCCAGCTTTCATCCTTAGAAAAACAAGGCCGGTTTTCTTTACTAAATCAAACCCCCCCCAGAAGACTCCATGTTCCCAGGCACACATCTGAGGCGATCCTGCTCCACCATGGTAGGCTCCATCCTGCATATTGCCCGGATGGAAGGTTCCTTCTCAGCAGGAGGCATCAAGATGTCCCGTGGGTTTGTCCGGTTGTCTAAGCAGCAATGTTGTATTATGTCTACGTATAAACTGGGGTGGCCCATGGCTATTCACCACGAATATTCTGTTTTCGCCCCCATGCTGTTATGCATGGATTCAGTTTGCTATTCCTTTTGTTACAATATCGTCACAGGACTGATGGAGAATGCTTCATTCTTTCTCATAGAGCATATACGTACATTACTCCAATCAAAGTTGACACTTGTTAAAGGTTGAAAACATTCAAATTTAAGGGATCATTGACCGTTGTTCCTTAGGGATTAAACAATGGCTTCCATCGAAAGATCAACGTTGAGCATCAGGCACGATGTGTCTTTTGGTGAGGTCAGAGTTTGAGAGCCGACACACAAGGACCCCACTAGGAATGTCCTCTAACTGCCTTCCTTCCTCCACCAGATCAGAAAAACTACAGCATGAACTGGAGCAAGCTTCAGGGCATGACGAGAGCCTCGGGCAGACAGAGATGCTGCAGCAGGGCCACTAAACATCTGAGACAGGCAGGTGACCTACCATTGTATGACATTTCCAGAAACCGTGACATTCTTCGGGTGGATTTTCTCTCTTGACTCTGGCCTCCTGGGTGTCGATGCGCCCTGATTCTGTCTTGTCATTGAACGAAAAAGGCTACTTTGGGATCTCATTGCCTTTCTTTCTTTCTCTCACAGCACCCTTTCAGTAAATTCAGAAGGCCGAAGGAAGACACCGAAAACCACAAGCCATAGCATTCTCCACTAAAGATCCAAAGCATCCATCCTTGGTGATTGCTTCATCTTCAAAGCCCTAAGACGCCTGTCTATACTTGTCATGAAAAGCTTTTAACAATCTGTGGCTGCCTTCCTATTGTGTGTCCATAGCTGGCCATGGTGTGAAGTCCGTGGAACTAAATCTGACTGGAAAAAAAAATAGCACTTAGCTTAACTTGCTTGTTTAGTTCATTGATTTCAAGTTTGCTTGCTTTGACATTTTGATGTTCTCTGTTTTGCAAAAAAAAGTTTTTGATTGTTTTGTTCTTGGTTTATGCTTGATATGTTGCTAAGGCTAAATGATTTCTGTATCAAATGCCCTGTTTAAGCCCATGTTGAGTCAAATGACTTTGTTTATGTCAATAAAATAAATATTCAAACTCTTCCTGCTTAAACTAGACTTTTGATCAAGTGCGGTGTCACACTCCTGCAATGGCAAAATTAAACAGATAGAAATGGATCACTGCATCTTCCTGGTGACTTTAGATACATTATTATTTCCCCAACAGACAGAGCTAGAAACGCGGTTGGTGTCTTCGGTGGGCATGGCATGGTCTACTCCCTGGATAGACACTGCTTGATGGAAAAAGATCCATATTCCACACGTGACATCACATATTTGCTACTCCAAAAAAAATATACTCTCCATACACATATATTCATGACATGATCATTTGCAATGGATTCTTGAGAAATACACCTGTGTCTTTCTAATTCATCTCAGGAAAACAGAACAACCATTATGCGTGTGTATAAAACAAATGAATAAATAAATAGGGAAACCCACATATATCTCCTCCTGAATTCCTTCAAAGATAGCAACAGTGATAACTGCAAGGTAGAGAACAAAACCCACTATACCATATTGGGACACACGGTATTTTAGGGATCCGTTGACTGGACTTCTTATTTCACACAAATCCTTTTTTCAGATTCGTTTACTTATATTTATATGTACTGGTAGTTAGCCTGCCCTCTGTGTACCAAAGTATACAGTTTCCAAAACAACACTGCAGGGCAATGGATAAAGGAAAAGAAACGCCCATGACAAAGGCAAGGGAGTTTGTCTTGGGATGGCACACATTCAAGCAGAGTGCCTCTGGGTTCAGGGTCATTCCTCAAAATCCCTTAGGATCAGGTTAAAGCAGTTATGTCACCTCTCACCTAGATGACAGTGCAGGTTAGGCCCAGCACAGAAATGGAGAATTGAGAAGATACTCCTGTCGAAGTAGCTTTTGGAAATGATGGCTGTTGATGCACTAGCTACTCAGTGTTCATAGGAAGTAACTGCAATGCTACCTACTTCTGATGAGTGGGCATGTCAGTGCAAAACTAGGAAGTGAGTTGGATGGCTGATGATACTCCTCTCTTTTACTATAACAACTCTCAGAAGGTTTGGAAGAAGGCTTCGTTCCAGAGGAGTGCTTTCTTCTTGTGAAGTACCCCTGGAATCCATGTGACTTCTGAGGGTATGAGTTGAGTCTGAGAGTTAATGTGTGAGGGAAGTATTCCAGTGGGTTCCAGTTTGGTTCCATCAAACAATAGCTGTGGAAAGCTCTACTTTCTGGGGAGGAGTGTGCACATTTCAATAGCTGTCTGTGCCACCGGTCACCTTCTCTTTCTGAAAAGTAAGCCGTACCCGTAGCCACACTGGAATCTAACTGAGACTTCATCATTCTGCACTTCTCATTACAACCGTGTGACATGGGATTCCTTGACCACCTTTCTTTCCATTTGCTGTACAAGGCTGGGTCTAGCCATGCCTCCCTTCAATTTGGCCCCTCACCATGGCCTTTTGTGTCTTGAAAGTTGTCCCAAATAGATAATCATGGCTTCTCCTCCTCTCACCTTGTAGAATGTAAAATGCATTTTAGTAAAATAATTAATATTCCATAAGATGCATTGTTCTTTACTGCATTTGCTGGTATATTTGTGACCATTCCCAATTTTTGCTTATATGTGGAGTGCTAGAATGAACATGCATAAGGAGCTCTTTGACAAAGTCAAGTTTCAGATAGGATGCAATGGCATTTGTTGGAGTAGCCAGAGACTCCAGCAGACTGGGGAGAGAGAGAGGAGGCATCGTGTATGGACGTAGCGAATTCTGAGCATAGAACTCTCTACATAGCAGAGATCAGAGAAGAATGATGTCAGATGAAAACAACCAAATGATCTAACGTGTACTGATTGGGCTCCAGAATGACAGGGAGGGAGAGTAATGAAAGAGATGTCTTGATGGGGACCGTAAGGGTTAGGGGGAAACCTGATG
Organism: Phodopus roborovskii; assembly: GCF_943737965.1. Taxonomy (NCBI): domain Eukaryota; kingdom Metazoa; phylum Chordata; class Mammalia; order Rodentia; family Cricetidae; genus Phodopus; species Phodopus roborovskii. Next base: position 23,584 of record NW_026125624.1, read on the forward strand.
GGAAGGAAGCTCCCAAGAAACCACAGGAAGAGGATAGGCAAGCCTCCTCTACCAAAGGTGCAGTGTGTCTCTCTATTGACCATCTGTGGTAATCAGATGAGTGCCTACCCTCATTGTCATCAGAGACCCTTCAACCAGTAGCTTATTGAAGCAGATGAAGAGATGCACAGGCAAGCAGTGGGAAGTGTGCCAGATGTCTTCTTGAACAGGAGCAGGAGGGATTGATTGTACGATCCAGTCGGGAGTGGGTGGTCATGCTCTTGAAAGGATGAATCCACAAAGACAGCTGAACTAAACTCCGGAGACCTACCGACGACTTTGGACCGACATCTAGTGAGTGAGCTTGCATAGGACCAGCCTAGGCCCCCTGTCTTGTAGCTTATTCAGTTTGTGGGGCTACGTCCTTGTAGTGGGATAGACCAGGAACAACATAGAGGACTGGCCCTCTCCCTGGCAATTCAGTTGGCTGTGTGCCACCTACTCCATAGAACAAAACAGTCCAATCCCCATGTGGAATATACTCACTGACTTCCAATAAATCAGGAAAATCTGGTTTTCCTGGAAGAAGGGGGTGCCACAAGGCGTGCTTTGTGTCCCAGGAAAGAATCATGCACAGGAATAACTTACTTCTGCTGAGTCATGAGGAAAGCTGGTTAGCAGGGAGTCCATTTTCATCCCACTTGACATCAGCAGCCCCTCTCCTCAACATTCCATTGTATCCTGGACACAATAGAATGCTGTGATGTCACCTGTGTTGTGGCAACTCCAACTGCCTTTGGCTTGGCGAGTACTTCAGAGCCTTTAAGGTTCAGAGATGAACATGTTGGCAAGACTGCGGAATCTCCTTAGGAGAGAAAACGGACAGGGGAGAGAGACCAGAGAGAGAGTGAAGAAAGCTGACATTCAGCCTCACTTTCAAGGCTCAAAAAATAAATGCTTCAGAAGAAAAAACAGTAAGTTCTGGGCAGGAGATGAGGAGCTCTGTGGAGAAGGTTGCCTTTAGCTGGCATTGGGGTAATGGGGGCACAGGAATTGGGGTCTCTGGGAACAAATTGGACTCCACCTCCTGACACGTCTCTGGGAAGTCGAGGATTCCAGGCTAGTAATCTGTCTCTCCCAAATGTCAGGAACTGGCAGGGCAAAAGCTCCAAGTCTGGCTGGGTGCCCTTTGTTTTCAGTCTTACAGGACAGTGTGGCTTGAGGGAGGAGTAGCATCCAAATGAGACCAGAATGAGGGAGGGACTAGTGGCGTGTGCTCAGCATAAGGCAGGGCATCCCTGTACTTGAACGGGAGTGGATAACTTGAAGTACTGTGAACCTTCTCTGTGTGCCCTGAGTTGCCAGTGATGTCCCATTGGGAGTCTGGTGCCCATGGTCTGCACCCGTATGGCTGCCCCACCTGTAGACGTGTGCTTTGAGTAACAGCTCAAGATGTTTTGGCTTCTCTAACAAACACCTGAGTGCCTGTGGACTACGGTCATTTCCTCCAAGCTTCTCAACCCAGAGACTTGTGAATGCTACGGGTCATCTGAAAGGAGACTATGCAGCTGTGAATAAGCTCCAGGAATAGTCTTTCTTTCTTTCTTGGCTTCTAGTATGTGCTTTGGGGCAGGGGAGAGCAGCTGGCTGAGTCATGCAACTACCTTCAGAGATCAGAGAACTGACATCCCCTGCAGAGGCCACTCAGGTCTGGGTCAAATTCCATTGGTTTGTCACTGAGTCACAGGCACGGGAGCTTTCTTCAACACTTTGAGGGCTCAGAGGGATCTGCAAATCCTCCATGGTTTGAGGAATACGCTTGAGGACGTTCTTTCTTTCTTGCCTTGAAGCATGCGCTGAGGGGACAGAGGAGAGAGCAGCTGGCTGAGACATGCAACTACATTCACAGATGGGAGATCTAAGATTCCCTGCAGGGCAGCAGATGCCTGGGGCCAGCAACATTGGTGTGTCATCGAGTGACAGGCACACGACCTTTCACAAATGTATTTTAGGGCTCAGGGTGATCGATGTATCCTCTATGGCTTGTCATAATGCAAGTTGATTTGCGTTCTTCTAACCACAGGGGTTGCTGGAAAGCCTTCACCACCCACAGCCCTCCTCACCAAAAAGGAGCTGAAATGGCAGGTGGACAGTCTGAGCAGCCAGCTAGATCAAGTGTCCATGGAAACAAAGGAGCTGCGAGAGTGCCTCACCTCCATCACGGAAGGATCTCCTGACACTAAGTATTCATTGTTTCCAATGCCTTGGTGACCATCTCGGTTCCACAATTTCACCCTTAGTTTATTTCACCTAGGACCCGAGTTTCTGACAATCTACACTTGCACAGAGTACCTTTGCTAGACACCATCGATCCACATGCTTCCAAGAAGGAGAACCTGAAACCCGGCAGGAGTGGGATTGGGAGGCACTATTTTTCTGTTTCCTCCGAAGGAAGAAAACCAGCGACTCTGGCCCCAGTCAAATAACTCAGAGATTGGGACAGAGCTGTGAGTTCCCAGGCTGCATATGGAGAGATGATGCCAAAGTGGCAGCTTCTGTGAGATATCAGCTGCTGTGAGTCTGTGGTGGTTCTCTATTTGTCTGGCAAGACATTGCGTGCTGGCTTCTTCAAGAGGCAAGCAAGATGCCTGCTGACACACTTCAATGTACAGATAAAAGGGAACTGATCAACCACTGCACATTTTGCACCTCTCTCTCTCTCTCTCTCTCGCTCTCTCTCTCTCTCTCTACCTATCTATCTCTCTGCGTGTCTTGGTCTCTCTGTCTCTCCGTCTCACACACACATGCAGAAACACACAGACATGTTGTGTGTATATATCTATGTGTTTGTGCATTTGTGCTTGAGTTCCCCTCTAGACCCTGCAAGCAGGGTTTCTGTGGTTGGGCATGAGGAAGTTTCCGTCTCACCGTTCCCAAGTGATACCTGTGATGAGCGTTGGGATCGCCAGTGGATCCCCCATTCTTCCGATGTGCTCACCTTAGTTCCATGAAGATATCCCCTTGAGGAGTTTATATATCTTCCGTGAGTTCCATTCTCCAAAATGTTGAGTTCCGTGCACAAAAGTGCTCATGGTGTCATTTTTGGCCTCCATTCAGAAAGACGGGCAGTGGGACTGAGGATTTCTGATTCGAAGACAGGAGACACATCATCCCAGTTTTTGGTGGGCACAACCCACATAAAGCAGACGACAGGAAATTTCTCAGCGAGCTGTTTCATCAATCCTAAGGCGAAAGCTCATGCCCCCCTCACCCCTCTTCACGGGAACATCCTGCCTCTGCTGGCATATGGTCAGGGCAGCAGTTGCAATGAGCGAAAGATGTCCCAAGTCCATAGTGGGCAGGGTGTGGCAATCCACGTGAATTTGTGTGATTCGTGAAAACTTTGTTCATGGTGGTTTTTTGCTTCTAGCTCCATGCCCTACCAACGGCCTACTCCTTTATTAGAAAAGATCAAGATGCAACATAAACAGGCCATGGCAGACCTACAGAGGTTGGAGAAGGAGAATTCGGAAGCTTTCAGAAAATTCCAAGAGCTGGATGAGGGGTCACTCTTCTATTGGTAAGTGCCTGTCTTCCAGGGGAACACAGCATTGTGAAATGACCGACTCGACCCAATGTTTTCTCTGCACTGCAATGTCCACGCTTCTGGGTCTCTAGCCTTAGGACTCTTAGCAAGCATCCTTTGCAAGCATCTTTTGATCTTGTGCCGCTGACACTCAGTTTTGCTAATTGTGAGAGAGACTCTTAGCTCCTCCCAGGAACAGACTCAGACCCTTAATAGGATGGAGCTCAATGGTTATTAACCTTCCCAATGCTCTGACCATTCCAAGACAATTTGTCTTGTTTAGGTGAGCTCCAACCACAAACTCAATTTTCTTGCAACTTCTTAATTGTAATTTTGTTACTGTTACGAATCATGAGGTAAGTCTTTGGTGTGCAGCATTATGTGAGTTGTCACCCTTTCGAAGTGTCATGCTATCACCAAAGGAGTCATGACCCATAGTTTGAGGATCACTTCTCTGGGTAGAGGACCAATATGCAACATGACAGTGGTGTCGGGCAGGGTCTCAGGAAGTGGCAAGTTGCCCCCATGGGTCCTCTACAACCCTTGGGTCTCCTATCCTCCCTGCGAGCGGATCTGTCCCTTACCTCCTGATGCTGTCCCATTACCATGGTCAGTGAACGGCACTGAAGGACACAATGTGGTTGGTAGACATCCTTGGATGTCTTGTCTTGTGGGTATATTCAGAAAGGGTGTGATTCCCTTTGGGACTCTCCGTTCTCTACTCTTGGCATCTGGATTGCAGCTGTCGTGGCTGCATTGGCCTCTTGTCTCTGTCTTCTTTACGACCAGTGGGACAGATGGGTTATGGAGGCAGGGGTGGCAGGAGGAGGCTGGAAGGGCTCACTATACTGAGACTGTTCACAGCGATCTGCAGCAACAACTGCACAAGGAGAAGACACAGCTGCACAAAGTGGTGGACAAGCTGAGGCAAGAGACTAAGAAGGTGCTAGGGGAATGGATCCTGCTGCAGCACTATCTGGGGGAACTGAAAGTCATCTTTGAGGAGGAAGAAGAAGGCATCAGAGACTTCTGGACCCAGGTGCAGCAGGTAGGGATGAGCAGATGTCTGCAGATTAGGCCCTGCACCATTTCCTCCTGTTACCTTAGCCCGTCTACCCATCCGACCTAATGTGCTTTCCCTTATCCCTTTCCTGGCCGTCGCACACACATTCATCCAACTCATTCTCATGACGACATCCAACTGTTCATCAGTGTTTCTGGAGGAGAGTCTCTTGTAAGAATTAACTGGCAAACAAACCCTGCTGCTTTCCTTGAAGCTTCAGGTCAAGCAGGGAGAGGGCTCAACAACGCAAAATACACTTCCAAGTCATTGAGATGGCCGGGATGCTGTGTACTGACTTGAGGGAGACACTTCCCTATCCCGTGGGTCATTGCCTTTGCAGAGTCCATGTGACGTCACTTGCGAGCAGGGAAATCAGCTGGGAATTAGGAGATCCTACTACAAATGTCAAAGAGTCATTCTCATTGGCCCGGCGTTGGATTCCATGTGGCCTCTCTTCTTAAAATTCTCTGCATCCCAATGTTGTCAATTCACTCAGCTCAACTCTTGCTTCACACTTGTCAGGAACCTCAGTGCTAGGTGGCCACCGGCGTTTCCTATGTGTTTCCTTGGCAAGGTCTCCCTACATGCAGCTTACAGTATGGTGCCGATGGGTTGTCCAGGCATGGGGAAGGGGCTTGTGTCAGGCTGCTTGGTTTTATTGGGAGCTCTGAGGCTTTCAGAAAATAAAATCCACACAGTGCAGCATAGTCTGGACAATCAGAACATATTCTCCTATGCAATTTTAGTCCTGGGATATGGAGTGCAGAGGCATTGGATTCTTCTGAAATATCTGCTGTGCTTAATCCAAAGTAAAGTGATCATCTAGCATGTTACCTCCTCATCTTCTTTTGTGCTCAGATTCCATCTGTGCGTTTCTATCTCTGGATCTCTCCCGGTCTCTGTTCTTTGGTGCTTTGTTTTGTGTTTGGAGCTATGGGCGTTGTATATCATACACCAAGCATGTGCATAATCGCTTGAAGAGATTTCAGGTTTGTCAGTCTCTGCTGTGAAATGGGCATCCTTCCTACCAAGAAGCTTTGATTTTGGTAAAACTGAAAGACCACCAAGCTCCTGGTATCCTCCCTGCGTGCTTGTACAGTGAGCGAATGTACTCATGCCTGTGCTCAAAACGCTCCTAAGAACTTATTCTTCTAATGAATAGGAGCAGCAGAGACTGGAGGGAAACCTGCAGTCCCAGCAGAAGGAGAGGGAGCTGGTCAACCAGAAGAAGAAGTTTGCAGAAAAGCTGCAGCATTACTTGACTGTCTCCCTGATGAGGTATGTACCAGAGTGGGAGTTGGGATTTGGATCCGGGTGGATCTCCTTCTTCTACCTCGGGTCGCTGCCTTTTGTGGTATCTGCATATTCACACCTCTCCCCGACAATATCAGAAGAAGAACAAGTCAGAGTCGTGCTGATGCAGACAAGAAGAAGTTCCCTACAGGTAATAACATGCTCGACATTCAGGGAGTTGTAGAATGATGCCCACCTTGCTCCCTTCTGAGTTTTCTGGTATCTTCTCACAGGGCTTTTCCTTGAACTCACACAGCTCTGCCTGCTTTTGCCTCCTAAGCCTGGGCTTCAATAAAGCTGTGTCTTAAAATGCCACAAGCAAATACGTTTTCACTGAGAATCATAAGCTGTATGGATGAGATTCCCATCCTTGGCTTCTCTTTGCTATTCTGTTGGCTGTTCTCTCTGTTTGGCCATTTCCCATGGGAAGTGTTGGACAGATACCTTATGTTCTGTCATCGCCAGGGGGAACCCACACAGACGTGTCTGCTGAGGGATTGTTGTGAACTCTCACAAGGCGTTGTATCGCAGATTCTTGTAGAGAAACAGGGTGTCGATTCCCAGCTTTCATCCTTAGAAAAACAAGGCCGGTTTTCTTTACTAAATCAAAACCCCCCAGAAGACTCCATGTTCCCAGGCACACATCTGAGGCGATCCTGCTCCACCATGGTAGGCTCCATCCTGCATATTGCCCGGATGGAAGGTTCCTTCTCAGCAGGAGGCATCAAGATGTCCCGTGGGTTTGTCCGGTTGTCTAAGCAGCAATGTTGTATTATGTCTACGTATAAACTGGGGTGGCCCATGGCTATTCACCACGAATATTCTGTTTTCGCCCCCATGCTGTTATGCATGGATTCAGTTTGCTATTCCTTTTGTTACAATATCGTCACAGGACTGATGGAGAATGCTTCATTCTTTCTCATAGAGCATATACGTACATTACTCCAATCAAAGTTGACACTTGTTAAAGGTTGAAAACATTCAAATTTAAGGGATCATTGACCGTTGTTCCTTAGGGATTAAACAATGGCTTCCATCGAAAGATCAACGTTGAGCATCAGGCACGATGTGTCTTTTGGTGAGGTCAGAGTTTGAGAGCCGACACACAAGGACCCCACTAGGAATGTCCTCTAACTGCCTTCCTTCCTCCACCAGATCAGAAAAACTACAGCATGAACTGGAGCAAGCTTCAGGGCATGACGAGAGCCTCGGGCAGACAGAGATGCTGCAGCAGGGCCACTAAACATCTGAGACAGGCAGGTGACCTACCATTGTATGACATTTCCAGAAACCGTGACATTCTTCGGGTGGATTTTCTCTCTTGACTCTGGCCTCCTGGGTGTCGATGCGCCCTGATTCTGTCTTGTCATTGAACGAAAAAGGCTACTTTGGGATCTCATTGCCTTTCTTTCTTTCTCTCACAGCACCCTTTCAGTAAATTCAGAAGGCCGAAGGAAGACACCGAAAACCACAAGCCATAGCATTCTCCACTAAAGATCCAAAGCATCCATCCTTGGTGATTGCTTCATCTTCAAAGCCCTAAGACGCCTGTCTATACTTGTCATGAAAAGCTTTTAACAATCTGTGGCTGCCTTCCTATTGTGTGTCCATAGCTGGCCATGGTGTGAAGTCCGTGGAACTAAATCTGACTGGAAAAAAAAAATAGCACTTAGCTTAACTTGCTTGTTTAGTTCATTGATTTCAAGTTTGCTTGCTTTGACATTTTGATGTTCTCTGTTTTGCAAAAAAAAGTTTTTGATTGTTTTGTTCTTGGTTTATGCTTGATATGTTGCTAAGGCTAAATGATTTCTGTATCAAATGCCCTGTTTAAGCCCATGTTGAGTCAAATGACTTTGTTTATGTCAATAAAATAAATATTCAAACTCTTCCTGCTTAAACTAGACTTTTGATCAAGTGCGGTGTCACACTCCTGCAATGGCAAAATTAAACAGATAGAAATGGATCACTGCATCTTCCTGGTGACTTTAGATACATTATTATTTCCCCAACAGACAGAGCTAGAAACGCGGTTGGTGTCTTCGGTGGGCATGGCATGGTCTACTCCCTGGATAGACACTGCTTGATGGAAAAAGATCCATATTCCACACGTGACATCACATATTTGCTACTCCAAAAAAAATATACTCTCCATACACATATATTCATGACATGATCATTTGCAATGGATTCTTGAGAAATACACCTGTGTCTTTCTAATTCATCTCAGGAAAACAGAACAACCATTATGCGTGTGTATAAAACAAATGAATAAATAAATAGGGAAACCCACATATATCTCCTCCTGAATTCCTTCAAAGATAGCAACAGTGATAACTGCAAGGTAGAGAACAAAACCCACTATACCATATTGGGACACACGGTATTTTAGGGATCCGTTGACTGGACTTCTTATTTCACACAAATCCTTTTTTTCAGATTCGTTTACTTATATTTATATGTACTGGTAGTTAGCCTGCCCTCTGTGTACCAAAGTATACAGTTTCCAAAACAACACTGCAGGGCAATGGATAAAGGAAAAGAAACGCCCATGACAAAGGCAAGGGAGTTTGTCTTGGGATGGCACACATTCAAGCAGAGTGCCTCTGGGTTCAGGGTCATTCCTCAAAATCCCTTAGGATCAGGTTAAAGCAGTTATGTCACCTCTCACCTAGATGACAGTGCAGGTTAGGCCCAGCACAGAAATGGAGAATTGAGAAGATACTCCTGTCGAAGTAGCTTTTGGAAATGATGGCTGTTGATGCACTAGCTACTCAGTGTTCATAGGAAGTAACTGCAATGCTACCTACTTCTGATGAGTGGGCATGTCAGTGCAAAACTAGGAAGTGAGTTGGATGGCTGATGATACTCCACTCTTTTACTATAACAACTCTCAGAAGGTTTGGAAGAAGGCTTCGTTCCAGAGGAGTGCTTTCTTCTTGTGAAGTACCCCTGGAATCCATGTGACTTCTGAGGGTATGAGTTGAGTCTGAGAGTTAATGTGTGAGGGAAGTATTCCAGTGGGTTCCAGTTTGGTTCCATCAAACAATAGCTGTGGAAAGCTCTACTTTCTGGGGAGGAGTGTGCACATTTCAATAGCTGTCTGTGCCACCGGTCACCTTCTCTTTCTGAAAAGTAAGCCGTACCCGTAGCCACACTGGAATCTAACTGAGACTTCATCATTCTGCACTTCTCATTACAACCGTGTGACATGGGATTCCTTGACCACCTTTCTTTCCATTTGCTGTACAAGGCTGGGTCTAGCCATGCCTCCCTTCAATTTGGCCCCTCACCATGGCCTTTTGTGTCTTGAAAGTTGTCCCAAATAGATAATCATGGCTTCTCCTCCTCTCACCTTGTAGAATGTAAAATGCATTTTAGTAAAATAATTAATATTCCATAAGATGCATTGTTCTTTACTGCATTTGCTGGTATATTTGTGACCATTCCCAATTTTTGCTTATATGTGGAGTGCTAGAATGAACATGCATAAGGAGCTCTTTGACAAAGTCAAGTTTCAGATAGGATGCAATGGCATTTGTTGGAGTAGCCAGAGACTCCAGCAGACTGGGGAGAGAGAGAGGAGGCATCGTGTATGGACGTAGCGAATTCTGAGCATAGAACTCTCTACATAGCAGAGATCAGAGAAGAATGATGTCAGATGAAAACAACCAAATGATCTAACGTGTACTGATTGGGCTCCAGAATGACAGGGAGGGAGAGTAATGAAAGAGATGTCTTGATGGGGACCGTAAGGGTTAGGGGGAAACCTGATGGGAAGGAAGCTCCCAAGAAACCACAGGAAGAGGATAGGCAAGCCTCCTCTACCAAAGGTGCAGTGTGTCTCTCTATTGACCATCTGTGGTAATCAGATGAGTGCCTACCCTCATTGTCATCAGAGACCCTTCAACCAGTAGCTTATTGAAGCAGATGAAGAGATGCACAGGCAAGCAGTGGGAAGTGTGCCAGATGTCTTCTTGAACAGGAGCAGGAGGGATTGATTGTACGATCCAGTCGGGAGTGGGTGGTCATGCTCTTGAAAGGATGAATCCACAAAGACAGCTGAACTAAACTCCGGAGACCTACCGACGACTTTGGACCGACATCTAGTGAGTGAGCTTGCATAGGACCAGCCTAGGCCCCCTGTCTTGTAGCTTATTCAGTTTGTGGGGCTACGTCCTTGTAGTGGGATAGACCAGGAACAACATAGAGGACTGGCCCTCTCCCTGGCAATTCAGTTGGCTGTGTGCCACCTACTCCATAGAACAAAACAGTCCAATCCCCATGTGGAATATACTCACTGACTTCCAATAAATCAGGAAAATCTGGTTTTCCTGGAAGAAGGGGGTGCCACAAGGCGTGCTTTGTGTCCCAGGAAAGAATCATGCACAGGAATAACTTACTTCTGCTGAGTCATGAGGAAAGCTGGTTAGCAGGGAGTCCATTTTCATCCCACTTGACATCAGCAGCCCCTCTCCTCAACATTCCATTGTATCCTGGACACAATAGAATGCTGTGATGTCACCTGTGTTGTGGCAACTCCAACTGCCTTTGGCTTGGCGAGTACTTCAGAGCCTTTAAGGTTCAGAGATGAACATGTTGGCAAGACTGCGGAATCTCCTTAGGAGAGAAAACGGACAGGGGAGAGAGACCAGAGAGAGAGTGAAGAAAGCTGACATTCAGCCTCACTTTCAAGGCTCAAAAAATAAATGCTTCAGAAGAAAAAACAGTAAGTTCTGGGCAGGAGATGAGGAGCTCTGTGGAGAAGGTTGCCTTTAGCTGGCATTGGGGTAATGGGGGCACAGGAATTGGGGTCTCTGGGAACAAATTGGACTCCACCTCCTGACACGTCTCTGGGAAGTCGAGGATTCCAGGCTAGTAATCTGTCTCTCCCAAATGTCAGGAACTGGCAGGGCAAAAGCTCCAAGTCTGGCTGGGTGCCCTTTGTTTTCAGTCTTACAGGACAGTGTGGCTTGAGGGAGGAGTAGCATCCAAATGAGACCAGAATGAGGGAGGGACTAGTGGCGTGTGCTCAGCATAAGGCAGGGCATCCCTGTACTTGAACGGGGAGTGGATAACTTGAAGTACTGTGAACCTTCTCTGTGTGCCCTGAGTTGCCAGTGATGTCCCATTGGGAGTCTGGTGCCCATGGTCTGCACCCGTATGGCTGCCCCACCTGTAGACGTGTGCTTTGAGTAACAGCTCAAGATGTTTTGGCTTCTCTAACAAACACCTGAGTGCCTGTGGACTACGGTCATTTCCTCCAAGCTTCTCAACCCAGAGACTTGTGAATGCTACGGGTCATCTGAAAGGAGACTATGCAGCTGTGAATAAGCTCCAGGAATAGTCTTTCTTTCTTTCTTGGCTTCTAGTATGTGCTTTGGGGCAGGGGAGAGCAGCTGGCTGAGTCATGCAACTACCTTCAGAGATCAGAGAACTGACATCCCCTGCAGAGGCCACTCAGGTCTGGGTCAAATTCCATTGGTTTGTCACTGAGTCACAGGCACGGGAGCTTTCTTCAACACTTTGAGGGCTCAGAGGGATCTGCAAATCCTCCATGGTTTGAGGAATACGCTTGAGGACGTTCTTTCTTTCTTGCCTTGAAGCATGCGCTGAGGGGACAGAGGAGAGAGCAGCTGGCTGAGACATGCAACTACATTCACAGATGGGAGATCTAAGATTCCCTGCAGGGCAGCAGATGCCTGGGGTCAGCAACATTGGTGTGTCATCGAGTGACAGGCACACGACCTTTCACAAATGTATTTTAGGGCTCAGGGTGATCGATGTATCCTCTATGGCTTGTCATAATGCAAGTTGATTTGCGTTCTTCTAACCACAGGGGTTGCTGGAAAGCCTTCACCACCCACAGCCCTCCTCACCAAAAAGGAGCTGAAATGGCAGGTGGACAGTCTGAGCAGCCAGCTAGATCAAGTGTCCATGGAAACAAAGGAGCTGCGAGAGTGCCTCACCTCCATCACGGAAGGATCTCCTGACACTAAGTATTCATTGTTTCCAATGCCTTGGTGACCATCTCGGTTCCACAATTTCACCCTTAGTTTATTTCACCTAGGACCCGAGTTTCTGACAATCTACACTTGCACAGAGTACCTTTGCTAGACACCATCGATCCACATGCTTCCAAGAAGGAGAACCTGAAACCCGGCAGGAGTGGGATTGGGAGGCACTATTTTTCTGTTTCCTCCGAAGGAAGAAAACCAGCGACTCTGGCCCCAGTCAAATAACTCAGAGATTGGGACAGAGCTCTGAGTTCCCAGGCTGCATATGGAGAGATGATGCCAAAGTGGCAGCTTCTGTGAGATATCAGCTGCTGTGAGTCTGTGGTGGTTCTCTATTTGTCTGGCAAGACATTGCGTGCTGGCTTCTTCAAGAGGCAAGCAAGATGCCTGCTGACACACTTCAATGTACAGATAAAAGGGAACTGATCAACCACTGCACATTTTGCGCCTCTCTCTCTCTCGCTCTCTCTCTCTCTCTCTCTCTCTACCTATCTATCTCTCTGCGTGTCTTGGTCTCTCTGTCTCTCCGTCTCACACACACATGCAGAAACACACAGACATGTTGTGTGTATATATCTATGTGTTTGTGCATTTGTGCTTGAGTTCCCCTCTAGACCCTGCAAGCAGGGTTTCTGTGGTTGGGCATGAGGAAGTTTCCGTCTCACCGTTCCCAAGTGATACCTGTGATGAGCGTTGGGATCGCCAGTGGATCCCCCATTCTTCCGATGTGCTCACCTTAGTTCCATGAAGATATCCCCTTGAGGAGTTTATATATCTTCCGTGAGTTCCATTCTCCAAAATGTTGAGTTCCGTGCACAAAAGTGCTCATGGTGTCATTTTTGGCCTCCATTCAGAAAGACGGGCAGTGGGACTGAGGATTTCTGATTCGAAGACAGGAGACACATCATCCCAGTTTTTGGTGGGCACAACCCACATAAAGCAGACGACAGGAAATTTCTCAGCGAGCTGTTTCATCAATCCTAAGGCGAAAGCTCATGCCCCCCTCACCCCTCTTCACGGGAACATCCTGCCTCTGCTGGCATATGGTCAGGGCAGCAGTTGCAATGAGCGAAAGATGTCCCAAGTCCATAGTGGGCAGGGTGTGGCAATCCACGTGAATTTGTGTGATTCGTGAAAACTTTGTTCATGGTGGTTTTTTGCTTCTAGCTCCATGCCCTACCAACGGCCTACTCCTTTATTAGAAAAGATCAAGATGCAACATAAACAGGCCATGGCAGACCTACAGAGGTTGGAGAAGGAGAATTCGGAAGCTTTCAGAAAATTCCAAGAGCTGGATGAGGGGTCACTCTTCTATTGGTAAGTGCCTGTCTTCCAGGGGAACACAGCATTGTGAAATGACCGACTCGACCCAATGTTTTCTCTGCACTGCAATGTCCACGCTTCTGGGTCTCTAGCCTTAGGACTCTTAGCAAGCATCCTTTGCAAGCATCTTTTGATCTTGTGCCGCTGACACTCAGTTTTGCTAATTGTGAGAGAGACTCTTAGCTCCTCCCAGGAACAGACTCAGACCCTTAATAGGATGGAGCTCAATGGTTATTAACCTTCCCAATGCTCTGACCATTCCAAGACAATTTGTCTTGTTTAGGTGAGCTCCAACCACAAACTCAATTTTCTTGCAACTTCTTAATTGTAATTTTGTTACTGTTACGAATCATGAGGTAAGTCTTTGGTGTGCAGCATTATGTGAGTTGTCACCCTTTCGAAGTGTCATGCTATCACCAAAGGAGTCATGACCCATAGTTTGAGGATCACTTCTCTGGGTAGAGGACCAATATGCAACATGACAGTGGTGTCGGGCAGGGTCTCAGGAAGTGGCAAGTTGCCCCCATGGGTCCTCTACAACCCTTGGGTCTCCTATCCTCCCTGCGAGCGGATCTGTCCCTTACCTCCTGATGCTGTCCCATTACCATGGTCAGTGAACGGCACTGAAGGACACAATGTGGTTGGTAGACATCCTTGGATGTCTTGTCTTGTGGGTATATTCAGAAAGGGTGTGATTCCCTTTGGGACTCTCCGTTCTCTACTCTTGGCATCCGGATTGCAGCTGTCGTGGCTGCATTGGCCTCTTGTCTCTGTCTTCTTTACGACCAGTGGGACAGATGGGTTATGGAGGCAGGGGTGGCAGGAGGAGGCTGGAAGGGCTCACTATACTGAGACTGTTCACAGCGATCTGCAGCAACAACTGCACAAGGAGAAGACACAGCTGCACAAAGTGGTGGACAAGCTGAGGCAAGAGACTAAGAAGGTGCTAGGGGAATGGATCCTGCTGCAGCACTATCTGGGGGAACTGAAAGTCATCTTTGAGGAGGAAGAAGAAGGCATCAGAGACTTCTGGACCCAGGTGCAGCAGGTAGGGATGAGCAGATGTCTGCAGATTAGGCCCTGCACCATTTCCTCCTGTTACCTTAGCCCGTCTACCCATCCGACCTAATGTGCTTTCCCTTATCCCTTTCCTGGCCGTCGCACACACATTCATCCAACTCATTCTCATGACGACATCCAACTGTTCATCAGTGTTTCTGGAGGAGAGTCTCTTGTAAGAATTAACTGGCAAACAAACCCTGCTGCTTTCCTTGAAGCTTCAGGTCAAGCAGGGAGAGGGCTCAACAACGCAAAATACACTTCCAAGTCATTGAGATGGCCGGGATGCTGTGTACTGACTTGAGGGAGACACTTCCCTATCCCGTGGGTCATTGCCTTTGCAGAGTCCATGTGACGTCACTTGCGAGCAGGGAAATCAGCTGGGAATTAGGAGATCCTACTACAAATGTCAAAGAGTCATTCTCATTGGCCCGGCGTTGGATTCCATGTGGCCTCTCTTCTTAAAATTCTCTGCATCCCAATGTTGTCAATTCACTCAGCTCAACTCTTGCTTCACACTTGTCAGGAACCTCAGTGCTAGGTGGCCACCGGCGTTTCCTATGTGTTTCCTTGGCAAGGTCTCCCTACATGCAGCTTACAGTATGGTGCCGATGGGTTGTCCAGGCATGGGGAAGGGGCTTGTGTCAGGCTGCTTGGTTTTATTGGGAGCTCTGAGGCTTTCAGAAAATAAAATCCACACAGTGCAGCATAGTCTGGACAATCAGAACATATTCTCCTATGCAATTTTAGTCCTGGGATATGGAGTGCAGAGGCATTGGATTCTTCTGAAATATCTGCTGTGCTTAATCCAAAGTAAAGTGATCATCTAGCATGTTACCTCCTCATCTTCTTTTGTGCTCAGATTCCATCTGTGCGTTTCTATCTCTGGATCTCTCCCGGTCTCTGTTCTTTGGTGCTTTGTTTTGTGTTTGGAGCTATGGGCGTTGTATATCATACACCAAGCATGTGCATAATCGCTTGAAGAGATTTCAGGTTTGTCAGTCTCTGCTGTGAAATGGGCATCCTTCCTACCAAGAAGCTTTGATTTTGGTAAAACTGAAAGACCACCAAGCTCCTGGTATCCTCCCTGCGTGCTTGTACAGTGAGCGAATGTACTCATGCCTGTGCTCAAAACGCTCCTAAGAACTTATTCTTCTAATGAATAGGAGCAGCAGAGACTGGAGGGAAACCTGCAGTCCCAGCAGAAGGAGAGGGAGCTGGTCAACCAGAAGAAGAAGTTTGCAGAAAAGCTGCAGCATTACTTGACTGTCTCCCTGATGAGGTATGTACCAGAGTGGGAGTTGGGATTTGGATCCGGGTGGATCTCCTTCTTCTACCTCGGGTCGCTGCCTTTTGTGGTATCTGCATATTCACACCTCTCCCCGACAATATCAGAAGAAGAACAAGTCAGAGTCGTGCTGATGCAGACAAGAAGAAGTTCCCTACAGGTAATAACATGCTCGACATTCAGGGAGTTGTAGAATGATGCCCACCTTGCTCCCTTCTGAGTTTTCTGGTATCTTCTCACAGGGCTTTTCCTTGAACTCACACAGCTCTGCCTGCTTTTGCCTCCTAAGCCTGGGCTTCAATAAAGCTGTGTCTTAAAATGCCACAAGCAAATACGTTTTCACTGAGAATCATAAGCTGTATGGATGAGATTTCCATCCTTGGCTTCTCTTTGCTATTCTGTTGGCTGTTCTCTCTGTTTGGCCATTTCCCATGGGAAGTGTTGGACAGATACCTTATGTTCTGTCATCGCCAGGGGAACCCACACAGACGTGTCTGCTGAGGGATTGTTGTGAACTCTCACAAGGCGTTGTATCGCAGATTCTTGTAGAGAAACAGGGTGTCGATTCCCAGCTTTCATCCTTAGAAAAACAAGGCCGGTTTTCTTTACTAAATCAAACCCCCCCAGAAGACTCCATGTTCCCAGGCACACATCTGAGGCGATCCTGCTCCACCATGGTAGGCTCCATCCTGCATATTGCCCGGATGGAAGGTTCCTTCTCAGCAGGAGGCATCAAGATGTCCCGTGGGTTTGTCCGGTTGTCTAAGCAGCAATGTTGTATTATGTCTACGTATAAACTGGGGTGGCCCATGGCTATTCACCACGAATATTCTGTTTTCGCCCCCATGCTGTTATGCATGGATTCAGTTTGCTATTCCTTTTGTTACAATATCGTCACAGGACTGATGGAGAATGCTTCATTCTTTCTCATAGAGCATATACGTACATTACTCCAATCAAAGTTGACACTTGTTAAAGGTTGAAAACATTCAAATTTAAGGGATCATTGACCGTTGTTCCTTAGGGATTAAACAATGGCTTCCATCGAAAGATCAACGTTGAGCATCAGGCACGATGTGTCTTTTGGTGAGGTCAGAGTTTGAGAGCCGACACACAAGGACCCCACTAGGAATGTCCTCTAACTGCCTTCCTTCCTCCACCAGATCAGAAAAACTACAGCATGAACTGGAGCAAGCTTCAGGGCATGACGAGAGCCTCGGGCAGACAGAGATGCTGCAGCAGGGCCACTAAACATCTGAGACAGGCAGGTGACCTACCATTGTATGACATTTCCAGAAACCGTGACATTCTTCGGGTGGATTTTCTCTCTTGACTCTGGCCTCCTGGGTGTCGATGCGCCCTGATTCTGTCTTGTCATTGAACGAAAAAGGCTACTTTGGGATCTCATTGCCTTTCTTTCTTTCTCTCACAGCACCCTTTCAGTAAATTCAGAAGGCCGAAGGAAGACACCGAAAACCACAAGCCATAGCATTCTCCACTAAAGATCCAAAGCATCCATCCTTGGTGATTGCTTCATCTTCAAAGCCCTAAGACGCCTGTCTATACTTGTCATGAAAAGCTTTTAACAATCTGTGGCTGCCTTCCTATTGTGTGTCCATAGCTGGCCATGGTGTGAAGTCCGTGGAACTAAATCTGACTGGAAAAAAAAAATAGCACTTAGCTTAACTTGCTTGTTTAGTTCATTGATTTCAAGTTTGCTTGCTTTGACATTTTGATGTTCTCTGTTTTGCAAAAAAAGTTTTTGATTGTTTTGTTCTTGGTTTATGCTTGATATGTTGCTAAGGCTAAATGATTTCTGTATCAAATGCCCTGTTTAAGCCCATGTTGAGTCAAATGACTTTGTTTATGTCAATAAAATAAATATTCAAACTCTTCCTGCTTAAACTAGACTTTTGATCAAGTGCGGTGTCACACTCCTGCAATGGCAAAATTAAACAGATAGAAATGGATCACTGCATCTTCCTGGTGACTTTAGATACATTATTATTTCCCCAACAGACAGAGCTAGAAACGCGGTTGGTGTCTTCGGTGGGCATGGCATGGTCTACTCCCTGGATAGACACTGCTTGATGGAAAAAGATCCATATTCCACACGTGACATCACATATTTGCTACTCCAAAAAAAATATACTCTCCATACACATATATTCATGACATGATCATTTGCAATGGATTCTTGAGAAATACACCTGTGTCTTTCTAATTCATCTCAGGAAAACAGAACAACCATTATGCGTGTGTATAAAACAAATGAATAAATAAATAGGGAAACCCACATATATCTCCTCCTGAATTCCTTCAAAGATAGCAACAGTGATAACTGCAAGGTAGAGAACAAAACCCACTATACCATATTGGGACACACGGTATTTTAGGGATCCGTTGACTGGACTTCTTATTTCACACAAATCCTTTTTTCAGATTCGTTTACTTATATTTATATGTACTGGTAGTTAGCCTGCCCTCTGTGTACCAAAGTATACAGTTTCCAAAACAACACTGCAGGGCAATGGATAAAGGAAAAGAAACGCCCATGACAAAGGCAAGGGAGTTTGTCTTGGGATGGCACACATTCAAGCAGAGTGCCTCTGGGTTCAGGGTCATTCCTCAAAATCCCTTAGGATCAGGTTAAAGCAGTTATGTCACCTCTCACCTAGATGACAGTGCAGGTTAGGCCCAGCACAGAAATGGAGAATTGAGAAGATACTCCTGTCGAAGTAGCTTTTGGAAATGATGGCTGTTGATGCACTAGCTACTCAGTGTTCATAGGAAGTAACTGCAATGCTACCTACTTCTGATGAGTGGGCATGTCAGTGCAAAACTAGGAAGTGAGTTGGATGGCTGATGATACTCCACTCTTTTACTATAACAACTCTCAGAAGGTTTGGAAGAAGGCTTCGTTCCAGAGGAGTGCTTTCTTCTTGTGAAGTACCCCTGGAATCCATGTGACTTCTGAGGGTATGAGTTGAGTCTGAGAGTTAATGTGTGAGGGAAGTATTCCAGTGGGTTCCAGTTTGGTTCCATCAAACAATAGCTGTGGAAAGCTCTACTTTCTGGGGAGGAGTGTGCACATTTCAATAGCTGTCTGTGCCACCGGTCACCTTCTCTTTCTGAAAAGTAAGCCGTACCCGTAGCCACACTGGAATCTAACTGAGACTTCATCATTCTGCACTTCTCATTACAACCGTGTGACATGGGATTCCTTGACCACCTTTCTTTCCATTTGCTGTACAAGGCTGGGTCTAGCCATGCCTCCCTTCAATTTGGCCCCTCACCATGGCCTTTTGTGTCTTGAAAGTTGTCCCAAATAGATAATCATGGCTTCTCCTCCTCTCACCTTGTAGAATGTAAAATGCATTTTAGTAAAATAATTAATATTCCATAAGATGCATTGTTCTTTACTGCATTTGCTGGTATATTTGTGACCATTCCCAATTTTTGCTTATATGTGGAGTGCTAGAATGAACATGCATAAGGAGCTCTTTGACAAAGTCAAGTTTCAGATAGGATGCAATGGCATTTGTTGGAGTAGCCAGAGACTCCAGCAGACTGGGGAGAGAGAGAGGAGGCATCGTGTATGGACGTAGCGAATTCTGAGCATAGAACTCTCTACATAGCAGAGATCAGAGAAGAATGATGTCAGATGAAAACAACCAAATGATCTAACGTGTACTGATTGGGCTCCAGAATGACAGGGAGGGAGAGTAATGAAAGAGATGTCTTGATGGGGACCGTAAGGGTTAGGGGGAAACCTGATGGGAAGGAAGCTCCCAAGAAACCACAGGAAGAGGATAGGCAAGCCTCCTCTACCAAAGGTGCAGTGTGTCTCTCTATTGACCATCTGTGGTAATCAGATGAGTGCCTACCCTCATTGTCATCAGAGACCCTTCAACCAGTAGCTTATTGAAGCAGATGAAGAGATGCACAGGCAAGCAGTGGGAAGTGTGCCAGATGTCTTCTTGAACAGGAGCAGGAGGGATTGATTGTACGATCCAGTCGGGAGTGGGTGGTCATGCTCTTGAAAGGATGAATCCACAAAGACAGCTGAACTAAACTCCGGAGACCTACCGACGACTTTGGACCGACATCTAGTGAGTGAGCTTGCATAGGACCAGCCTAGGCCCCCTGTCTTGTAGCTTATTCAGTTTGTGGGGCTACGTCCTTGTAGTGGGATAGACCAGGAACAACATAGAGGACTGGCCCTCTCCCTGGCAATTCAGTTGGCTGTGTGCCACCTACTCCATAGAACAAAACAGTCCAATCCCCATGTGGAATATACTCACTGACTTCCAATAAATCAGGAAAATCTGGTTTTCCTGGAAGAAGGGGGTGCCACAAGGCGTGCTTTGTGTCCCAGGAAAGAATCATGCACAGGAATAACTTACTTCTGCTGAGTCATGAGGAAAGCTGGTTAGCAGGGAGTCCATTTTCATCCCACTTGACATCAGCAGCCCCTCTCCTCAACATTCCATTGTATCCTGGACACAATAGAATGCTGTGATGTCACCTGTGTTGTGGCAACTCCAACTGCCTTTGGCTTGGCGAGTACTTCAGAGCCTTTAAGGTTCAGAGATGAACATGTTGGCAAGACTGCGGAATCTCCTTAGGAGAGAAAACGGACAGGGGAGAGAGACCAGAGAGAGAGTGAAGAAAGCTGACATTCAGCCTCACTTTCAAGGCTCAAAAAATAAATGCTTCAGAAGAAAAAACAGTAAGTTCTGGGCAGGAGATGAGGAGCTCTGTGGAGAAGGTTGCCTTTAGCTGGCATTGGGGTAATGGGGGCACAGGAATTGGGGTCTCTGGGAACAAATTGGACTCCACCTCCTGACACGTCTCTGGGAAGTCGAGGATTCCAGGCTAGTAATCTGTCTCTCCCAAATGTCAGGAACTGGCAGGGCAAAAGCTCCAAGTCTGGCTGGGTGCCCTTTGTTTTCAGTCTTACAGGACAGTGTGGCTTGAGGGAGGAGTAGCATCCAAATGAGACCAGAATGAGGGAGGGACTAGTGGCGTGTGCTCAGCATAAGGCAGGGCATCCCTGTACTTGAACGGGAGTGGATAACTTGAAGTACTGTGAACCTTCTCTGTGTGCCCTGAGTTGCCAGTGATGTCCCATTGGGAGTCTGGTGCCCATGGTCTGCACCCGTATGGCTGCCCCACCTGTAGACGTGTGCTTTGAGTAACAGCTCAAGATGTTTTGGCTTCTCTAACAAACACCTGAGTGCCTGTGGACTACGGTCATTTCCTCCAAGCTTCTCAACCCAGAGACTTGTGAATGCTACGGGTCATCTGAAAGGAGACTATGCAGCTGTGAATAAGCTCCAGGAATAGTCTTTCTTTCTTTCTTGGCTTCTAGTATGTGCTTTGGGGCAGGGGAGAGCAGCTGGCTGAGTCATGCAACTACCTTCAGAGATCAGAGAACTGACATCCCCTGCAGAGGCCACTCAGGTCTGGGTCAAATTCCATTGGTTTGTCACTGAGTCACAGGCACGGGAGCTTTCTTCAACACTTTGAGGGCTCAGAGGGATCTGCAAATCCTCCATGGTTTGAGGAATACGCTTGAGGACGTTCTTTCTTTCTTGCCTTGAAGCATGCGCTGAGGGGACAGAGGAGAGAGCAGCTGGCTGAGACATGCAACTACATTCACAGATGGGAGATCTAAGATTCCCTGCAGGGCAGCAGATGCCTGGGGTCAGCAACATTGGTGTGTCATCGAGTGACAGGCACACGACCTTTCACAAATGTATTTTAGGGCTCAGGGTGATCGATGTATCCTCTATGGCTTGTCATAATGCAAGTTGATTTGCGTTCTTCTAACCACAGGGGTTGCTGGAAAGCCTTCACCACCCACAGCCCTCCTCACCAAAAAGGAGCTGAAATGGCAGGTGGACAGTCTGAGCAGCCAGCTAGATCAAGTGTCCATGGAAACAAAGGAGCTGCGAGAGTGCCTCACCTCCATCACGGAAGGATCTCCTGACACTAAGTATTCATTGTTTCCAATGCCTTGGTGACCATCTCGGTTCCACAATTTCACCCTTAGTTTATTTCACCTAGGACCCGAGTTTCTGACAATCTACACTTGCACAGAGTACCTTTGCTAGACACCATCGATCCACATGCTTCCAAGAAGGAGAACCTGAAACCCGGCAGGAGTGGGATTGGGAGGCACTATTTTTCTGTTTCCTCCGAAGGAAGAAAACCAGCGACTCTGGCCCCAGTCAAATAACTCAGAGATTGGGAC
The DNA here is from genome assembly GCF_943737965.1 of Phodopus roborovskii. NCBI lineage: Eukaryota > Metazoa > Chordata > Mammalia > Rodentia > Cricetidae > Phodopus > Phodopus roborovskii. The sequence continues at coordinate 45,448 of NW_026125624.1, forward strand.
AGAGCTGTGAGTTCCCAGGCTGCATATGGAGAGATGATGCCAAAGTGGCAGCTTCTGTGAGATATCAGCTGCTGTGAGTCTGTGGTGGTTCTCTATTTGTCTGGCAAGACATTGCGTGCTGGCTTCTTCAAGAGGCAAGCAAGATGCCTGCTGACACACTTCAATGTACAGATAAAAGGGAACTGATCAACCACTGCACATTTTGCACCTCTCTCTCTCTCACTCTCTCGCTCTCTCTCTCTCTCTCTACCTATCTATCTCTCTGCGTGTCTTGGTCTCTCTGTCTCTCCGTCTCACACACACATGCAGAAACACACAGACATGTTGTGTGTATATATCTATGTGTTTGTGCATTTGTGCTTGAGTTCCCCTCTAGACCCTGCAAGCAGGGTTTCTGTGGTTGGGCATGAGGAAGTTTCCGTCTCACCGTTCCCAAGTGATACCTGTGATGAGCGTTGGGATCGCCAGTGGATCCCCCATTCTTCCGATGTGCTCACCTTAGTTCCATGAAGATATCCCCTTGAGGAGTTTATATATCTTCCGTGAGTTCCATTCTCCAAAATGTTGAGTTCCGTGCACAAAAGTGCTCATGGTGTCATTTTTGGCCTCCATTCAGAAAGACGGGCAGTGGGACTGAGGATTTCTGATTCGAAGACAGGAGACACATCATCCCAGTTTTTGGTGGGCACAACCCACATAAAGCAGACGACAGGAAATTTCTCAGCGAGCTGTTTCATCAATCCTAAGGCGAAAGCTCATGCCCCCCTCACCCCTCTTCACGGGAACATCCTGCCTCTGCTGGCATATGGTCAGGGCAGCAGTTGCAATGAGCGAAAGATGTCCCAAGTCCATAGTGGGCAGGGTGTGGCAATCCACGTGAATTTGTGTGATTCGTGAAAACTTTGTTCATGGTGGTTTTTTGCTTCTAGCTCCATGCCCTACCAACGGCCTACTCCTTTATTAGAAAAGATCAAGATGCAACATAAACAGGCCATGGCAGACCTACAGAGGTTGGAGAAGGAGAATTCGGAAGCTTTCAGAAAATTCCAAGAGCTGGATGAGGGGTCACTCTTCTATTGGTAAGTGCCTGTCTTCCAGGGGAACACAGCATTGTGAAATGACCGACTCGACCCAATGTTTTCTCTGCACTGCAATGTCCACGCTTCTGGGTCTCTAGCCTTAGGACTCTTAGCAAGCATCCTTTGCAAGCATCTTTTGATCTTGTGCCGCTGACACTCAGTTTTGCTAATTGTGAGAGAGACTCTTAGCTCCTCCCAGGAACAGACTCAGACCCTTAATAGGATGGAGCTCAATGGTTATTAACCTTCCCAATGCTCTGACCATTCCAAGACAATTTGTCTTGTTTAGGTGAGCTCCAACCACAAACTCAATTTTCTTGCAACTTCTTAATTGTAATTTTGTTACTGTTACGAATCATGAGGTAAGTCTTTGGTGTGCAGCATTATGTGAGTTGTCACCCTTTCGAAGTGTCATGCTATCACCAAAGGAGTCATGACCCATAGTTTGAGGATCACTTCTCTGGGTAGAGGACCAATATGCAACATGACAGTGGTGTCGGGCAGGGTCTCAGGAAGTGGCAAGTTGCCCCCATGGGTCCTCTACAACCCTTGGGTCTCCTATCCTCCCTGCGAGCGGATCTGTCCCTTACCTCCTGATGCTGTCCCATTACCATGGTCAGTGAACGGCACTGAAGGACACAATGTGGTTGGTAGACATCCTTGGATGTCTTGTCTTGTGGGTATATTCAGAAAGGGTGTGATTCCCTTTGGGACTCTCCGTTCTCTACTCTTGGCATCCGGATTGCAGCTGTCGTGGCTGCATTGGCCTCTTGTCTCTGTCTTCTTTACGACCAGTGGGACAGATGGGTTATGGAGGCAGGGGTGGCAGGAGGAGGCTGGAAGGGCTCACTATACTGAGACTGTTCACAGCGATCTGCAGCAACAACTGCACAAGGAGAAGACACAGCTGCACAAAGTGGTGGACAAGCTGAGGCAAGAGACTAAGAAGGTGCTAGGGGAATGGATCCTGCTGCAGCACTATCTGGGGGAACTGAAAGTCATCTTTGAGGAGGAAGAAGAAGGCATCAGAGACTTCTGGACCCAGGTGCAGCAGGTAGGGATGAGCAGATGTCTGCAGATTAGGCCCTGCACCATTTCCTCCTGTTACCTTAGCCCGTCTACCCATCCGACCTAATGTGCTTTCCCTTATCCCTTTCCTGGCCGTCGCACACACATTCATCCAACTCATTCTCATGACGACATCCAACTGTTCATCAGTGTTTCTGGAGGAGAGTCTCTTGTAAGAATTAACTGGCAAACAAACCCTGCTGCTTTCCTTGAAGCTTCAGGTCAAGCAGGGAGAGGGCTCAACAACGCAAAATACACTTCCAAGTCATTGAGATGGCCGGGATGCTGTGTACTGACTTGAGGGAGACACTTCCCTATCCCGTGGGTCATTGCCTTTGCAGAGTCCATGTGACGTCACTTGCGAGCAGGGAAATCAGCTGGGAATTAGGAGATCCTACTACAAATGTCAAAGAGTCATTCTCATTGGCCCGGCGTTGGATTCCATGTGGCCTCTCTTCTTAAAATTCTCTGCATCCCAATGTTGTCAATTCACTCAGCTCAACTCTTGCTTCACACTTGTCAGGAACCTCAGTGCTAGGTGGCCACCGGCGTTTCCTATGTGTTTCCTTGGCAAGGTCTCCCTACATGCAGCTTACAGTATGGTGCCGATGGGTTGTCCAGGCATGGGGAAGGGGCTTGTGTCAGGCTGCTTGGTTTTATTGGGAGCTCTGAGGCTTTCAGAAAATAAAATCCACACAGTGCAGCATAGTCTGGACAATCAGAACATATTCTCCTATGCAATTTTAGTCCTGGGATATGGAGTGCAGAGGCATTGGATTCTTCTGAAATATCTGCTGTGCTTAATCCAAAGTAAAGTGATCATCTAGCATGTTACCTCCTCATCTTCTTTTGTGCTCAGATTCCATCTGTGCGTTTCTATCTCTGGATCTCTCCCGGTCTCTGTTCTTTGGTGCTTTGTTTTGTGTTTGGAGCTATGGGCGTTGTATATCATACACCAAGCATGTGCATAATCGCTTGAAGAGATTTCAGGTTTGTCAGTCTCTGCTGTGAAATGGGCATCCTTCCTACCAAGAAGCTTTGATTTTGGTAAAACTGAAAGACCACCAAGCTCCTGGTATCCTCCCTGCGTGCTTGTACAGTGAGCGAATGTACTCATGCCTGTGCTCAAAACGCTCCTAAGAACTTATTCTTCTAATGAATAGGAGCAGCAGAGACTGGAGGGAAACCTGCAGTCCCAGCAGAAGGAGAGGGAGCTGGTCAACCAGAAGAAGAAGTTTGCAGAAAAGCTGCAGCATTACTTGACTGTCTCCCTGATGAGGTATGTACCAGAGTGGGAGTTGGGATTTGGATCCGGGTGGATCTCCTTCTTCTACCTCGGGTCGCTGCCTTTTGTGGTATCTGCATATTCACACCTCTCCCCGACAATATCAGAAGAAGAACAAGTCAGAGTCGTGCTGATGCAGACAAGAAGAAGTTCCCTACAGGTAATAACATGCTCGACATTCAGGGAGTTGTAGAATGATGCCCACCTTGCTCCCTTCTGAGTTTTCTGGTATCTTCTCACAGGGCTTTTCCTTGAACTCACACAGCTCTGCCTGCTTTTGCCTCCTAAGCCTGGGCTTCAATAAAGCTGTGTCTTAAAATGCCACAAGCAAATACGTTTTCACTGAGAATCATAAGCTGTATGGATGAGATTTCCATCCTTGGCTTCTCTTTGCTATTCTGTTGGCTGTTCTCTCTGTTTGGCCATTTCCCATGGGAAGTGTTGGACAGATACCTTATGTTCTGTCATCGCCAGGGGAACCCACACAGACGTGTCTGCTGAGGGATTGTTGTGAACTCTCACAAGGCGTTGTATCGCAGATTCTTGTAGAGAAACAGGGTGTCGATTCCCAGCTTTCATCCTTAGAAAAACAAGGCCGGTTTTCTTTACTAAATCAAAACCCCCCAGAAGACTCCATGTTCCCAGGCACACATCTGAGGCGATCCTGCTCCACCATGGTAGGCTCCATCCTGCATATTGCCCGGATGGAAGGTTCCTTCTCAGCAGGAGGCATCAAGATGTCCCGTGGGTTTGTCCGGTTGTCTAAGCAGCAATGTTGTATTATGTCTACGTATAAACTGGGGTGGCCCATGGCTATTCACCACGAATATTCTGTTTTCGCCCCCATGCTGTTATGCATGGATTCAGTTTGCTATTCCTTTTGTTACAATATCGTCACAGGACTGATGGAGAATGCTTCATTCTTTCTCATAGAGCATATACGTACATTACTCCAATCAAAGTTGACACTTGTTAAAGGTTGAAAACATTCAAATTTAAGGGATCATTGACCGTTGTTCCTTAGGGATTAAACAATGGCTTCCATCGAAAGATCAACGTTGAGCATCAGGCACGATGTGTCTTTTGGTGAGGTCAGAGTTTGAGAGCCGACACACAAGGACCCCACTAGGAATGTCCTCTAACTGCCTTCCTTCCTCCACCAGATCAGAAAAACTACAGCATGAACTGGAGCAAGCTTCAGGGCATGACGAGAGCCTCGGGCAGACAGAGATGCTGCAGCAGGGCCACTAAACATCTGAGACAGGCAGGTGACCTACCATTGTATGACATTTCCAGAAACCGTGACATTCTTCGGGTGGATTTTCTCTCTTGACTCTGGCCTCCTGGGTGTCGATGCGCCCTGATTCTGTCTTGTCATTGAACGAAAAAGGCTACTTTGGGATCTCATTGCCTTTCTTTCTTTCTCTCACAGCACCCTTTCAGTAAATTCAGAAGGCCGAAGGAAGACACCGAAAACCACAAGCCATAGCATTCTCCACTAAAGATCCAAAGCATCCATCCTTGGTGATTGCTTCATCTTCAAAGCCCTAAGACGCCTGTCTATACTTGTCATGAAAAGCTTTTAACAATCTGTGGCTGCCTTCCTATTGTGTGTCCATAGCTGGCCATGGTGTGAAGTCCGTGGAACTAAATCTGACTGGAAAAAAAAAATAGCACTTAGCTTAACTTGCTTGTTTAGTTCATTGATTTCAAGTTTGCTTGCTTTGACATTTTGATGTTCTCTGTTTTGCAAAAAAAGTTTTTGATTGTTTTGTTCTTGGTTTATGCTTGATATGTTGCTAAGGCTAAATGATTTCTGTATCAAATGCCCTGTTTAAGCCCATGTTGAGTCAAATGACTTTGTTTATGTCAATAAAATAAATATTCAAACTCTTCCTGCTTAAACTAGACTTTTGATCAAGTGCGGTGTCACACTCCTGCAATGGCAAAATTAAACAGATAGAAATGGATCACTGCATCTTCCTGGTGACTTTAGATACATTATTATTTCCCCAACAGACAGAGCTAGAAACGCGGTTGGTGTCTTCGGTGGGCATGGCATGGTCTACTCCCTGGATAGACACTGCTTGATGGAAAAAGATCCATATTCCACACGTGACATCACATATTTGCTACTCCAAAAAAAATATACTCTCCATACACATATATTCATGACATGATCATTTGCAATGGATTCTTGAGAAATACACCTGTGTCTTTCTAATTCATCTCAGGAAAACAGAACAACCATTATGCGTGTGTATAAAACAAATGAATAAATAAATAGGGAAACCCACATATATCTCCTCCTGAATTCCTTCAAAGATAGCAACAGTGATAACTGCAAGGTAGAGAACAAAACCCACTATACCATATTGGGACACACGGTATTTTAGGGATCCGTTGACTGGACTTCTTATTTCACACAAATCCTTTTTTCAGATTCGTTTACTTATATTTATATGTACTGGTAGTTAGCCTGCCCTCTGTGTACCAAAGTATACAGTTTCCAAAACAACACTGCAGGGCAATGGATAAAGGAAAAGAAACGCCCATGACAAAGGCAAGGGAGTTTGTCTTGGGTTGGCACACATTCAAGCAGAGTGCCTCTGGGTTCAGGGTCATTCCTCAAAATCCCTTAGGATCAGGTTAAAGCAGTTATGTCACCTCTCACCTAGATGACAGTGCAGGTTAGGCCCAGCACAGAAATGGAGAATTGAGAAGATACTCCTGTCGAAGTAGCTTTTGGAAATGATGGCTGTTGATGCACTAGCTACTCAGTGTTCATAGGAAGTAACTGCAATGCTACCTACTTCTGATGAGTGGGCATGTCAGTGCAAAACTAGGAAGTGAGTTGGATGGCTGATGATACTCCACTCTTTTACTATAACAACTCTCAGAAGGTTTGGAAGAAGGCTTCGTTCCAGAGGAGTGCTTTCTTCTTGTGAAGTACCCCTGGAATCCATGTGACTTCTGAGGGTATGAGTTGAGTCTGAGAGTTAATGTGTGAGGGAAGTATTCCAGTGGGTTCCAGTTTGGTTCCATCAAACAATAGCTGTGGAAAGCTCTACTTTCTGGGGAGGAGTGTGCACATTTCAATAGCTGTCTGTGCCACCGGTCACCTTCTCTTTCTGAAAAGTAAGCCGTACCCGTAGCCACACTGGAATCTAACTGAGACTTCATCATTCTGCACTTCTCATTACAACCGTGTGACATGGGATTCCTTGACCACCTTTCTTTCCATTTGCTGTACAAGGCTGGGTCTAGCCATGCCTCCCTTCAATTTGGCCCCTCACCATGGCCTTTTGTGTCTTGAAAGTTGTCCCAAATAGATAATCATGGCTTCTCCTCCTCTCACCTTGTAGAATGTAAAATGCATTTTAGTAAAACAATTAATATTCCATAAGATGCATTGTTCTTTACTGCATTTGCTGGTATATTTGTGACCATTCCCAATTTTTGCTTATATGTGGAGTGCTAGAATGAACATGCATAAGGAGCTCTTTGACAAAGTCAAGTTTCAGATAGGATGCAATGGCATTTGTTGGAGTAGCCAGAGACTCCAGCAGACTGGGGAGAGAGAGAGGAGGCATCGTGTATGGACGTAGCGAATTCTGAGCATAGAACTCTCTACATAGCAGAGATCAGAGAAGAATGATGTCAGATGAAAACAACCAAATGATCTAACGTGTACTGATTGGGCTCCAGAATGACAGGGAGGGAGAGTAATGAAAGAGATGTCTTGATGGGGACCGTAAGGGTTAGGGGGGAAACCTGATGGGAAGGAAGCTCCCAAGAAACCACAGGAAGAGGATAGGCAAGCCTCCTCTACCAAAGGTGCAGTGTGTCTCTCTATTGACCATCTGTGGTAATCAGATGAGTGCCTACCCTCATTGTCATCAGAGACCCTTCAACCAGTAGCTTATTGAAGCAGATGAAGAGATGCACAGGCAAGCAGTGGGAAGTGTGCCAGATGTCTTCTTGAACAGGAGCAGGAGGGATTGATTGTACGATCCAGTCGGGAGTGGGTGGTCATGCTCTTGAAAGGATGAATCCACAAAGACAGCTGAACTAAACTCCGGAGACCTACCGACGACTTTGGACCGACATCTAGTGAGTGAGCTTGCATAGGACCAGCCTAGGCCCCCTGTCTTGTAGCTTATTCAGTTTGTGGGGCTACGTCCTTGTAGTGGGATAGACCAGGAACAACATAGAGGACTGGCCCTCTCCCTGGCAATTCAGTTGGCTGTGTGCCACCTACTCCATAGAACAAAACAGTCCAATCCCCATGTGGAATATACTCACTGACTTCCAATAAATCAGGAAAATCTGGTTTTCCTGGAAGAAGGGGGTGCCACAAGGCGTGCTTTGTGTCCCAGGAAAGAATCATGCACAGGAATAACTTACTTCTGCTGAGTCATGAGGAAAGCTGGTTAGCAGGGAGTCCATTTTCATCCCACTTGACATCAGCAGCCCCTCTCCTCAACATTCCATTGTATCCTGGACACAATAGAATGCTGTGATGTCACCTGTGTTGTGGCAACTCCAACTGCCTTTGGCTTGGCGAGTACTTCAGAGCCTTTAAGGTTCAGAGATGAACATGTTGGCAAGACTGCGGAATCTCCTTAGGAGAGAAAACGGACAGGGGAGAGAGACCAGAGAGAGAGTGAAGAAAGCTGACATTCAGCCTCACTTTCAAGGCTCAAAAAATAAATGCTTCAGAAGAAAAAACAGTAAGTTCTGGGCAGGAGATGAGGAGCTCTGTGGAGAAGGTTGCCTTTAGCTGGCATTGGGGTAATGGGGGCACAGGAATTGGGGTCTCTGGGAACAAATTGGACTCCACCTCCTGACACGTCTCTGGGAAGTCGAGGATTCCAGGCTAGTAATCTGTCTCTCCCAAATGTCAGGAACTGGCAGGGCAAAAGCTCCAAGTCCGGCTGGGTGCGCTTGGTTTTCAGTCTTACAGGACAGTGTGGCTTGAGGGAGGAGTAGCATCCAAATGAAACCAGAATGAGGGAGGGACTAGTGGCGTGTGCTCAGCATAAGGCAGGGCATCCCTGTACTTGAACGGGAGTGGATAACTTGAAGTACTGTGAACCTTCTCTGTGTGCCCTGAGTTGCCAGTGATGTCCCATTGGGAGTCTGGTGCCCATGGTCTGCACCCGTATGGCTGCCCCACCTGTAGACGTGTGCTTTGAGTAACAGCTCAAGATGTTTTGGCTTCTCTAACAAACACCTGAGTGCCTGTGGACTACGGTCATTTCCTCCAAGCTTCTCAACCCAGAGACTTGTGAATGCTACGGGTCATCTGAAAGGAGACTATGCAGCTGTGAATAAGCTCGAGGAATAGTCTTTCTTTCTTTCTTGGCTTCTAGTATGTGCTTTGGGGCAGGGGAGAGCAGCTGGCTGAGTCATGCAACTACCTTCAGAGATCAGAGAACTGACATCCCCTGCAGAGGCCACTCAGGTCTGGGTCAAATTCCATTGGTTTGTCACTGAGTCACAGGCACGGGAGCTTTCTTCAACACTTTGAGGGCTCAGAGGGATCTGCAAATCCTCCATGGTTTGAGGAATACGCTTGAGGACGTTCTTTCTTTCTTGCCTTGAAGCATGCGCTGAGGGGACAGAGGAGAGAGCAGCTGGCTGAGACATGCAACTACATTCACAGATGGGAGATCTAAGATTCCCTGCAGGGCAGCAGATGCCTGGGGTCAGCAACATTGGTGTGTCATCGAGTGACAGGCACACGACCTTTCACAAATGTATTTTAGGGCTCAGGGTGATCGATGTATCCTCTATGGCTTGTCATAATGCAAGTTGATTTGCGTTCTTCTAACCACAGGGGTTGCTGGAAAGCCTTCACCACCCACAGCCCTCCTCACCAAAAAGGAGCTGAAATGGCAGGTGGACAGTCTGAGCAGCCAGCTAGAACAAGTGTCCATGGAAACAAAGGAGCTGCGAGAGTGCCTCACCTCCATCACGGAAGGATCTCCTGACACTAAGTATTCATTGTTTCCAATGCCTTGGTGACCATCTCGGTTCCACAATTTCACCCTTAGTTTATTTCACCTAGGACCCGAGTTTCTGACAATCTACACTTGCACAGAGTACCTTTGCTAGACACCATCGATCCACATGCTTCCAAGAAGGAGAACCTGAAACCCGGCAGGAGTGGGATTGGGAGGCACTATTTTTCTGTTTCCTCCGAAGGAAGAAAACCAGCGACTCTGGCCCCAGTCAAATAACTCAGAGATTGGGACAGAGCTGTGAGTTCCCAGGCTGCATATGGAGAGATGATGCCAAAGTGGCAGCTTCTGTGAGATATCAGCTGCTGTGAGTCTGTGGTGGTTCTCTATTTGTCTGGCAAGACATTGCGTGCTGGCTTCTTCAAGAGGCAAGCAAGATGCCTGCTGACACACTTCAATGTACAGATAAAAGGGAACTGATCAACCACTGCACATTTTGCACCTCTCTCTCTCTCACTCTCTCTCTCTCTCTCTCTCTCTCTACCTATCTATCTCTCTGCGTGTCTTGGTCTCTCTGTCTCTCCGTCTCACACACACATGCAGAAACACACAGACATGTTGTGTGTATATATCTATGTGTTTGTGCATTTGTGCTTGAGTTCCCCTCTAGACCCTGCAAGCAGGGTTTCTGTGGTTGGGCATGAGGAAGTTTCCGTCTCACCGTTCCCAAGTGATACCTGTGATGAGCGTTGGGATCGCCAGTGGATCCCCCATTCTTCCGATGTGCTCACCTTAGTTCCATGAAGATATCCCCTTGAGGAGTTTATATATCTTCCGTGAGTTCCATTCTCCAAAATGTTGAGTTCCGTGCACAAAAGTGCTCATGGTGTCATTTTTGGCCTCCATTCAGAAAGACGGGCAGTGGGACTGAGGATTTCTGATTCGAAGACAGGAGACACATCATCCCAGTTTTTGGTGGGCACAACCCACATAAAGCAGACGACAGGAAATTTCTCAGCGAGCTGTTTCATCAATCCTAAGGCGAAAGCTCATGCCCCCCTCACCCCTCTTCACGGGAACATCCTGCCTCTGCTGGCATATGGTCAGGGCAGCAGTTGCAATGAGCGAAAGATGTCCCAAGTCCATAGTGGGCAGGGTGTGGCAATCCACGTGAATTTGTGTGATTCGTGAAAACTTTGTTCATGGTGGTTTTTTGCTTCTAGCTCCATGCCCTACCAACGGCCTACTCCTTTATTAGAAAAGATCAAGATGCAACATAAACAGGCCATGGCAGACCTACAGAGGTTGGAGAAGGAGAATTCGGAAGCTTTCAGAAAATTCCAAGAGCTGGATGAGGGGTCACTCTCCTATTGGTAAGTGCCTGTCTTCCAGGGGAACACAGCATTGTGAAATGACCGACTCGACCCAATGTTTTCTCTGCACTGCAATGTCCACGCTTCTGGGTCTCTAGCCTTAGGACTCTTAGCAAGCATCCTTTGCAAGCATCTTTTGATCTTGTGCCGCTGACACTCAGTTTTGCTAATTGTGAGAGAGACTCTTAGCTCCTCCCAGGAACAGACTCAGACCCTTAATAGGATGGAGCTCAATGGTTATTAACCTTCCCAATGCTCTGACCATTCCAAGACAATTTGTCTTGTTTAGGTGAGCTCCAACCACAAACTCAATTTTCTTGCAACTTCTTAATTGTAATTTTGTTACTGTTACGAATCATGAGGTAAGTCTTTGGTGTGCAGCATTATGTGAGTTGTCACCCTTTCGAAGTGTCATGCTATCACCAAAGGAGTCATGACCCATAGTTTGAGGATCACTTCTCTGGGTAGAGGACCAATATGCAACATGACAGTGGTGTCGGGCAGGGTCTCAGGAAGTGGCAAGTTGCCCCCATGGGTCCTCTACAACCCTTGGGTCTCCTATCCTCCCTGCGAGCGGATCTGTCCCTTACCTCCTGATGCTGTCCCATTACCATGGTCAGTGAACGGCACTGAAGGACACAATGTGGTTGGTAGACATCCTTGGATGTCTTGTCTTGTGGGTATATTCAGAAAGGGTGTGATTCCCTTTGGGACTCTCCGTTCTCTACTCTTGGCATCCGGATTGCAGCTGTCGTGGCTGCATTGGCCTCTTGTCTCTGTCTTCTTTACGACCAGTGGGACACATGGGTTATGGAGGCAGGGGTGGCAGGAGGAGGCTGGAAGGGCTCACTATACTGAGACTGTTCACAGCGATCTGCAGCAACAACTGCACAAGGAGAAGACACAGCTGCACAAAGTGGTGGACAAGCTGAGGCAAGAGACTAAGAAGGTGCTAGGGGAATGGATCCTGCTGCAGCACTATCTGGGGGAACTGAAAGTCATCTTTGAGGAGGAAGAAGAAGGCATCAGAGACTTCTGGACCCAGGTGCAGCAGGTAGGGATGAGCAGATGTCTGCAGATTAGGCCCTGCACCATTTCCTCCTGTTACCTTAGCCCGTCTACCCATCCGACCTAATGTGCTTTCCCTTATCCCTTTCCTGGCCGTCGCACACACATTCATCCAACTCATTCTCATGACGACATCCAACTGTTCATCAGTGTTTCTGGAGGAGAGTCTCTTGTAAGAATTAACTGGCAAACAAACCCTGCTGCTTTCCTTGAAGCTTCAGGTCAAGCAGGGAGAGGGCTCAACAACGCAAAATACACTTCCAAGTCATTGAGATGGCCGGGATGCTGTGTACTGACTTGAGGGAGACACTTCCCTATCCCGTGGGTCATTGCCTTTGCAGAGTCCATGTGACGTCACTTGCGAGCAGGGAAATCAGCTGGGAATTAGGAGATCCTACTACAAATGTCAAAGAGTCATTCTCATTGGCCCGGCGTTGGATTCCATGTGGCCTCTCTTCTTAAAATTCTCTGCATCCCAATGTTGTCAATTCACTCAGCTCAACTCTTGCTTCACACTTGTCAGGAACCTCAGTGCTAGGTGGCCACCGGCGTTTCCTATGTGTTTCCTTGGCAAGGTCTCCCTACATGCAGCTTACAGTATGGTGCCGATGGGTTGTCCAGGCATGGGGAAGGGGCTTGTGTCAGGCTGCTTGGTTTTATTGGGAGCTCTGAGGCTTTCAGAAAATAAAATCCACACAGTGCAGCATAGTCTGGACAATCAGAACATATTCTCCTATGCAATTTTAGTCCTGGGATATGGAGTGCAGAGGCATTGGATTCTTCTGAAATATCTGCTGTGCTTAATCCAAAGTAAAGTGATCATCTAGCATGTTACCTCCTCATCTTCTTTTGTGCTCAGATTCCATCTGTGCGTTTCTATCTCTGGATCTCTCCCGGTCTCTGTTCTTTGGTGCTTTGTTTTGTGTTTGGAGCTATGGGCGTTGTATATCATACACCAAGCATGTGCATAATCGCTTGAAGAGATTTCAGGTTTGTCAGTCTCTGCTGTGAAATGGGCATCCTTCCTACCAAGAAGCTTTGATTTTGGTAAAACTGAAAGACCACCAAGCTCCTGGTATCCTCCCTGCGTGCTTGTACAGTGAGCGAATGTACTCATGCCTGTGCTCAAAACGCTCCTAAGAACTTATTCTTCTAATGAATAGGAGCAGCAGAGACTGGAGGGAAACCTGCAGTCCCAGCAGAAGGAGAGGGAGCTGGTCAACCAGAAGAAGAAGTTTGCAGAAAAGCTGCAGCATTACTTGACTGTCTCCCTGATGAGGTATGTACCAGAGTGGGAGTTGGGATTTGGATCCGGGTGGATCTCCTTCTTCTACCTCGGGTCGCTGCCTTTTGTGGTATCTGCATATTCACACCTCTCCCCGACAATATCAGAAGAAGAACAAGTCAGAGTCGTGCTGATGCAGACAAGAAGAAGTTCCCTACAGGTAATAACATGCTCGACATTCAGGGAGTTGTAGAATGATGCCCACCTTGCTCCCTTCTGAGTTTTCTGGTATCTTCTCACAGGGCTTTTCCTTGAACTCACACAGCTCTGCCTGCTTTTGCCTCCTAAGCCTGGGCTTCAATAAAGCTGTGTCTTAAAATGCCACAAGCAAATACGTTTTCACTGAGAATCATAAGCTGTATGGATGAGATTCCCATCCTTGGCTTCTCTTTGCTATTCTGTTGGCTGTTCTCTCTGTTTGGCCATTTCCCATGGGAAGTGTTGGACAGATACCTTATGTTCTGTCATCGCCAGGGGGAACCCACACAGACGTGTCTGCTGAGGGATTGTTGTGAACTCTCACAAGGCGTTGTATCGCAGATTCTTGTAGAGAAACAGGGTGTCGATTCCCAGCTTTCATCCTTAGAAAAACAAGGCCGGTTTTCTTTACTAAATCAAAACCCCCAGAAGACTCCATGTTCCCAGGCACACATCTGAGGCGATCCTGCTCCACCATGGTAGGCTCCATCCTGCATATTGCCCGGATGGAAGGTTCCTTCTCAGCAGGAGGCATCAAGATGTCCCGTGGGTTTGTCCGGTTGTCTAAGCAGCAATGTTGTATTATGTCTACGTATAAACTGGGGTGGCCCATGGCTATTCACCACGAATATTCTGTTTTCGCCCCCATGCTGTTATGCATGGATTCAGTTTGCTATTCCTTTTGTTACAATATCGTCACAGGACTGATGGAGAATGCTTCATTCTTTCTCATAGAGCATATACGTACATTACTCCAATCAAAGTTGACACTTGTTAAAGGTTGAAAACATTCAAATTTAAGGGATCATTGACCGTTGTTCCTTAGGGATTAAACAATGGCTTCCATCGAAAGATCAACGTTGAGCATCAGGCACGATGTGTCTTTTGGTGAGGTCAGAGTTTGAGAGCCGACACACAAGGACCCCACTAGGAATGTCCTCTAACTGCCTTCCTTCCTCCACCAGATCAGAAAAACTACAGCATGAACTGGAGCAAGCTTCAGGGCATGACGAGAGCCTCGGGCAGACAGAGATGCTGCAGCAGGGCCACTAAACATCTGAGACAGGCAGGTGACCTACCATTGTATGACATTTCCAGAAACCGTGACATTCTTCGGGTGGATTTTCTCTCTTGACTCTGGCCTCCTGGGTGTCGATGCGCCCTGATTCTGTCTTGTCATTGAACGAAAAAGGCTACTTTGGGATCTCATTGCCTTTCTTTCTTTCTCTCACAGCACCCTTTCAGTAAATTCAGAAGGCCGAAGGAAGACACCGAAAACCACAAGCCATAGCATTCTCCACTAAAGATCCAAAGCATCCATCCTTGGTGATTGCTTCATCTTCAAAGCCCTAAGACGCCTGTCTATACTTGTCATGAAAAGCTTTTAACAATCTGTGGCTGCCTTCCTATTGTGTGTCCATAGCTGGCCATGGTGTGAAGTCCGTGGAACTAAATCTGACTGGAAAAAAAAAATAGCACTTAGCTTAACTTGCTTGTTTAGTTCATTGATTTCAAGTTTGCTTGCTTTGACATTTTGATGTTCTCTGTTTTGCAAAAAAAGTTTTTGATTGTTTTGTTCTTGGTTTATGCTTGATATGTTGCTAAGGCTAAATGATTTCTGTATCAAATGCCCTGTTTAAGCCCATGTTGAGTCAAATGACTTTGTTTATGTCAATAAAATAAATATTCAAACTCTTCCTGCTTAAACTAGACTTTTGATCAAGTGCGGTGTCACACTCCTGCAATGGCAAAATTAAACAGATAGAAATGGATCACTGCATCTTCCTGGTGACTTTAGATACATTATTATTTCCCCAACAGACAGAGCTAGAAACGCGGTTGGTGTCTTCGGTGGGCATGGCATGGTCTACTCCCTGGATAGACACTGCTTGATGGAAAAAGATCCATATTCCACACGTGACATCACATATTTGCTACTCCAAAAAAAATATACTCTCCATACACATATATTCATGACATGATCATTTGCAATGGATTCTTGAGAAATACACCTGTGTCTTTCTAATTCATCTCAGGAAAACAGAACAACCATTATGCGTGTGTATAAAACAAATGAATAAATAAATAGGGAAACCCACATATATCTCCTCCTGAATTCCTTCAAAGATAGCAACAGTGATAACTGCAAGGTAGAGAACAAAACCCACTATACCATATTGGGACACACGGTATTTTAGGGATCCGTTGACTGGACTTCTTATTTCACACAAATCCTTTTTTCAGATTCGTTTACTTATATTTATATGTACTGGTAGTTAGCCTGCCCTCTGTGTACCAAAGTATACAGTTTCCAAAACAACACTGCAGGGCAATGGATAAAGGAAAAGAAACGCCCATGACAAAGGCAAGGGAGTTTGTCTTGGGATGGCACACATTCAAGCAGAGTGCCTCTGGGTTCAGGGTCATTCCTCAAAATCCCTTAGGATCAGGTTAAAGCAGTTATGTCACCTCTCACCTAGATGACAGTGCAGGTTAGGCCCAGCACAGAAATGGAGAATTGAGAAGATACTCCTGTCGAAGTAGCTTTTGGAAATGATGGCTGTTGATGCACTAGCTACTCAGTGTTCATAGGAAGTAACTGCAATGCTACCTACTTCTGATGAGTGGGCATGTCAGTGCAAAACTAGGAAGTGAGTTGGATGGCTGATGATACTCCACTCTTTTACTATAACAACTCTCAGAAGGTTTGGAAGAAGGCTTCGTTCCAGAGGAGTGCTTTCTTCTTGTGAAGTACCCCTGGAATCCATGTGACTTCTGAGGGTATGAGTTGAGTCTGAGAGTTAATGTGTGAGGGAAGTATTCCAGTGGGTTCCAGTTTGGTTCCATCAAACAATAGCTGTGGAAAGCTCTACTTTCTGGGGAGGAGTGTGCACATTTCAATAGCTGTCTGTGCCACCGGTCACCTTCTCTTTCTGAAAAGTAAGCCGTACCCGTAGCCACACTGGAATCTAACTGAGACTTCATCATTCTGCACTTCTCATTACAACCGTGTGACATGGGATTCCTTGACCACCTTTCTTTCCATTTGCTGTACAAGGCTGGGTCTAGCCATGCCTCCCTTCAATTTGGCCCCTCACCATGGCCTTTTGTGTCTTGAAAGTTGTCCCAAATAGATAATCATGGCTTCTCCTCCTCTCACCTTGTAGAATGTAAAATGCATTTTAGTAAAACAATTAATATTCCATAAGATGCATTGTTCTTTACTGCATTTGCTGGTATATTTGTGACCATTCCCAATTTTTGCTTATATGTGGAGTGCTAGAATGAACATGCATAAGGAGCTCTTTGACAAAGTCAAGTTTCAGATAGGATGCAATGGCATTTGTTGGAGTAGCCAGAGACTCCAGCAGACTGGGGAGAGAGAGAGGAGGCATCGTGTATGGACGTAGCGAATTCTGAGCATAGAACTCTCTACATAGCAGAGATCAGAGAAGAATGATGTCAGATGAAAACAACCAAATGATCTAACGTGTACTGATTGGGCTCCAGAATGACAGGGAGGGAGAGTAATGAAAGAGATGTCTTGATGGGGACCGTAAGGGTTAGGGGGAAACCTGATGGGAAGGAAGCTCCCAAGAAACCACAGGAAGAGGATAGGCAAGCCTCCTCTACCAAAGGTGCAGTGTGTCTCTCTATTGACCATCTGTGGTAATCAGATGAGTGCCTACCCTCATTGTCATCAGAGACCCTTCAACCAGTAGCTTATTGAAGCAGATGAAGAGATGCACAGGCAAGCAGTGGGAAGTGTGCCAGATGTCTTCTTGAACAGGAGCAGGAGGGATTGATTGTACGATCCAGTCGGGAGTGGGTGGTCATGCTCTTGAAAGGATGAATCCACAAAGACAGCTGAACTAAACTCCGGAGACCTACCGACGACTTTGGACCGACATCTAGTGAGTGAGCTTGCATAGGACCAGCCTAGGCCCCCTGTCTTGTAGCTTATTCAGTTTGTGGGGCTACGTCCTTGTAGTGGGATAGACCAGGAACAACATAGAGGACTGGCCCTCTCCCTGGCAATTCAGTTGGCTGTGTGCCACCTACTCCATAGAACAAAACAGTCCAATCCCCATGTGGAATATACTCACTGACTTCCAATAAATCAGGAAAATCTGGTTTTCCTGGAAGAAGGGGGTGCCACAAGGCGTGCTTTGTGTCCCAGGAAAGAATCATGCACAGGAATAACTTACTTCTGCTGAGTCATGAGGAAAGCTGGTTAGCAGGGAGTCCATTTTCATCCCACTTGACATCAGCAGCCCCTCTCCTCAACATTCCATTGTATCCTGGACACAATAGAATGCTGTGATGTCACCTGTGTTGTGGCAACTCCAACTGCCTTTGGCTTGGCGAGTACTTCAGAGCCTTTAAGGTTCAGAGATGAACATGTTGGCAAGACTGCGGAATCTCCTTAGGAGAGAAAACGGACAGGGGAGAGAGACCAGAGAGAGAGTGAAGAAAGCTGACATTCAGCCTCACTTTCAAGGCTCAAAAAATAAATGCTTCAGAAGAAAAAACAGTAAGTTCTGGGCAGGAGATGAGGAGCTCTGTGGAGAAGGTTGCCTTTAGCTGGCATTGGGGTAATGGGGGCACAGGAATTGGGGTCTCTGGGAACAAATTGGACTCCACCTCCTGACACGTCTCTGGGAAGTCGAGGATTCCAGGCTAGTAATCTGTCTCTCCCAAATGTCAGGAACTGGCAGGGCAAAAGCTCCAAGTCTGGCTGGGTGCCCTTTGTTTTCAGTCTTACAGGACAGTGTGGCTTGAGGGAGGAGTAGCATCCAAATGAGACCAGAATGAGGGAGGGACTAGTGGCGTGTGCTCAGCATAAGGCAGGGCATCCCTGTACTTGAACGGGAGTGGATAACTTGAAGTACTGTGAACCTTCTCTGTGTGCCCTGAGTTGCCAGTGATGTCCCATTGGGAGTCTGGTGCCCATGGTCTGCACCCGTATGGCTGCCCCACCTGTAGACGTGTGCTTTGAGTAACAGCTCAAGATGTTTTGGCTTCTCTAACAAACACATGAGTGCCTGTGGACTACGGTCATTTCCTCCAAGCTTCTCAACCCAGAGACTTGTGAATGCTACGGGTCATCTGAAAGGAGACTATGCAGCTGTGAATAAGCTCGAGGAATAGTCTTTCTTTCTTTCTTGGCTTCTAGTATGTGCTTTGGGGCAGGGGAGAGCAGCTGGCTGAGTCATGCAACTACCTTCAGAGATCAGAGAACTGACATCCCCTGCAGAGGCCACTCAGGTCTGGGTCAAATTCCATTGGTTTGTCACTGAGTCACAGGCACGGGAGCTTTCTTCAACACTTTGAGGGCTCAGAGGGATCTGCAAATCCTCCATGGTTTGAGGAATACGCTTGAGGACGTTCTTTCTTTCTTGCCTTGAAGCATGCGCTGAGGGGACAGAGGAGAGAGCAGCTGGCTGAGACATGCAACTACATTCACAGATGGGAGATCTAAGATTCCCTGCAGGGCAGCAGATGCCTGGGGCCAGCAACATTGGTGTGTCATCGAGTGACAGGCACACGACCTTTCACAAATGTATTTTAGGGCTCAGGGTGATCGATGTATCCTCTATGGCTTGTCATAATGCAAGTTGATTTGCGTTCTTCTAACCACAGGGGTTGCTGGAAAGCCTTCACCACCCACAGCCCTCCTCACCAAAAAGGAGCTGAAATGGCAGGTGGACAGTCTGAGCAGCCAGCTAGAACAAGTGTCCATGGAAACAAAGGAGCTGCGAGAGTGCCTCACCTCCATCACGGAAGGATCTCCTGACACTAAGTATTCATTGTTTCCAATGCCTTGGTGACCATCTCGGTTCCACAATTTCACCCTTAGTTTATTTCACCTAGGACCCGAGTTTCTGACAATCTACACTTGCACAGAGTACCTTTGCTAGACACCATCGATCCACATGCTTCCAAGAAGGAGAACCTGAAACCCGGCAGGAGTGGGATTGGGAGGCACTATTTTTCTGTTTCCTCCGAAGGAAGAAAACCAGCGACTCTGGCCCCAGTCAAATAACTCAGAGATTGGGACAGAGCTGTGAGTTCCCAGGCTGCATATGGAGAGATGATGCCAAAGTGGCAGCTTCTGTGAGATATCAGCTGCTGTGAGTCTGTGGTGGTTCTCTATTTGTCTGGCAAGACATTGCGTGCTGGCTTCTTCAAGAGGCAAGCAAGATGCCTGCTGACACACTTCAATGTACAGATAAAAGGGAACTGATCAACCACTGCACATTTTGCACCCTCTCTCTCTCACTCTCTCTCTCTCTCTCTCTCTCTCTCTCTACCTATCTATCTCTCTGCGTGTCTTGGTCTCTCTGTCTCTCCGTCTCACACACACATGCAGAAACACACAGACATGTTGTGTGTATATATCTATGTGTTTGTGCATTTGTGCTTGAGTTCCCCTCTAGACCCTGCAAGCAGGGTTTCTGTGGTTGGGCATGAGGAAGTTTCCGTCTCACCGTTCCCAAGTGATACCTGTGATGAGCGTTGGGATCGCCAGTGGATCCCCCATTCTTCCGATGTGCTCACCTTAGTTCCATGAAGATATCCCCTTGAGGAGTTTATATATCTTCCGTGAGTTCCATTCTCCAAAATGTTGAGTTCCGTGCACAAAAGTGCTCATGGTGTCATTTTTGGCCTCCATTCAGAAAGACGGGCAGTGGGACTGAGGATTTCTGATTCGAAGACAGGAGACACATCATCCCAGTTTTTGGTGGGCACAACCCACATAAAGCAGACGACAGGAAATTTCTCAGCGAGCTGTTTCATCAATCCTAAGGCGAAAGCTCATGCCCCCCTCACCCCCTCTTCACGGGAACATCCTGCCTCTGCTGGCATATGGTCAGGGCAGCAGTTGCAATGAGCGAAAGATGTCCCAAGTCCATAGTGGGCAGGGTGTGGCAATCCACGTGAATTTGTGTGATTCGTGAAAACTTTGTTCATGGTGGTTTTTTGCTTCTAGCTCCATGCCCTACCAACGGCCTACTCCTTTATTAGAAAAGATCAAGATGCAACATAAACAGGCCATGGCAGACCTACAGAGGTTGGAGAAGGAGAATTCGGAAGCTTTCAGAAAATTCCAAGAGCTGGATGAGGGGTCACTCTCCTATTGGTAAGTGCCTGTCTTCCAGGGGAACACAGCATTGTGAAATGACCGACTCGACCCAATGTTTTCTCTGCACTGCAATGTCCACGCTTCTGGGTCTCTAGCCTTAGGACTCTTAGCAAGCATCCTTTGCAAGCATCTTTTGATCTTGTGCCGCTGACACTCAGTTTTGCTAATTGTGAGAGAGACTCTTAGCTCCTCCCAGGAACAGACTCAGACCCTTAATAGGATGGAGCTCAATGGTTATTAACCTTCCCAATGCTCTGACCATTCCAAGACAATTTGTCTTGTTTAGGTGAGCTCCAACCACAAACTCAATTTTCTTGCAACTTCTTAATTGTAATTTTGTTACTGTTACGAATCATGAGGTAAGTCTTTGGTGTGCAGCATTATGTGAGTTGTCACCCTTTCGAAGTGTCATGCTATCACCAAAGGAGTCATGACCCATAGTTTGAGGATCACTTCTCTGGGTAGAGGACCAATATGCAACATGACAGTGGTGTCGGGCAGGGTCTCAGGAAGTGGCAAGTTGCCCCCATGGGTCCTCTACAACCCTTGGGTCTCCTATCCTCCCTGCGAGCGGATCTGTCCCTTACCTCCTGATGCTGTCCCATTACCATGGTCAGTGAACGGCACTGAAGGACACAATGTGGTTGGTAGACATCCTTGGATGTCTTGTCTTGTGGGTATATTCAGAAAGGGTGTGATTCCCTTTGGGACTCTCCGTTCTCTACTCTTGGCATCCGGATTGCAGCTGTCGTGGCTGCATTGGCCTCTTGTCTCTGTCTTCTTTACGACCAGTGGGACACATGGGTTATGGAGGCAGGGGTGGCAGGAGGAGGCTGGAAGGGCTCACTATACTGAGACTGTTCACAGCGATCTGCAGCAACAACTGCACAAGGAGAAGACACAGCTGCACAAAGTGGTGGACAAGCTGAGGCAAGAGACTAAGAAGGTGCTAGGGGAATGGATCCTGCTGCAGCACTATCTGGGGGAACTGAAAGTCATCTTTGAGGAGGAAGAAGAAGGCATCAGAGACTTCTGGACCCAGGTGCAGCAGGTAGGGATGAGCAGATGTCTGCAGATTAGGCCCTGCACCATTTCCTCCTGTTACCTTAGCCCGTCTACCCATCCGACCTAATGTGCTTTCCCTTATCCCTTTCCTGGCCGTCGCACACACATTCATCCAACTCATTCTCATGACGACATCCAACTGTTCATCAGTGTTTCTGGAGGAGAGTCTCTTGTAAGAATTAACTGGCAAACAAACCCTGCTGCTTTCCTTGAAGCTTCAGGTCAAGCAGGGAGAGGGCTCAACAACGCAAAATACACTTCCAAGTCATTGAGATGGCCGGGATGCTGTGTACTGACTTGAGGGAGACACTTCCCTATCCCGTGGGTCATTGCCTTTGCAGAGTCCATGTGACGTCACTTGCGAGCAGGGAAATCAGCTGGGAATTAGGAGATCCTACTACAAATGTCAAAGAGTCATTCTCATTGGCCCGGCGTTGGATTCCATGTGGCCTCTCTTCTTAAAATTCTCTGCATCCCAATGTTGTCAATTCACTCAGCTCAACTCTTGCTTCACACTTGTCAGGAACCTCAGTGCTAGGTGGCCACCGGCGTTTCCTATGTGTTTCCTTGGCAAGGTCTCCCTACATGCAGCTTACAGTATGGTGCCGATGGGTTGTCCAGGCATGGGGAAGGGGCTTGTGTCAGGCTGCTTGGTTTTATTGGGAGCTCTGAGGCTTTCAGAAAATAAAATCCACACAGTGCAGCATAGTCTGGACAATCAGAACATATTCTCCTATGCAATTTTAGTCCTGGGATATGGAGTGCAGAGGCATTGGATTCTTCTGAAATATCTGCTGTGCTTAATCCAAAGTAAAGTGATCATCTAGCATGTTACCTCCTCATCTTCTTTTGTGCTCAGATTCCATCTGTGCGTTTCTATCTCTGGATCTCTCCCGGTCTCTGTTCTTTGGTGCTTTGTTTTGTGTTTGGAGCTATGGGCGTTGTATATCATACACCAAGCATGTGCATAATCGCTTGAAGAGATTTCAGGTTTGTCAGTCTCTGCTGTGAAATGGGCATCCTTCCTACCAAGAAGCTTTGATTTTGGTAAAACTGAAAGACCACCAAGCTCCTGGTATCCTCCCTGCGTGCTTGTACAGTGAGCGAATGTACTCATGCCTGTGCTCAAAACGCTCCTAAGAACTTATTCTTCTAATGAATAGGAGCAGCAGAGACTGGAGGGAAACCTGCAGTCCCAGCAGAAGGAGAGGGAGCTGGTCAACCAGAAGAAGAAGTTTGCAGAAAAGCTGCAGCATTACTTGACTGTCTCCCTGATGAGGTATGTACCAGAGTGGGAGTTGGGATTTGGATCCGGGTGGATCTCCTTCTTCTACCTCGGGTCGCTGCCTTTTGTGGTATCTGCATATTCACACCTCTCCCCGACAATATCAGAAAAAGAACAAGTCAGGGTCGTGCTGATGCAGATGAGAAGAAGTTCCCTACAGGTAATAACATGCTCGACATTCAGGGAGTTGTAGAATGATGTCTACCTTGCTCCCTTCTGAGTTTTCTCGTATGTTCTCACAGGGCTTTCCTTGAACTCACACAGCTCTGCCTGCTTTTGCCTCATAAGCTTGAGCTTCAATATACCTTCATCTTAAAATGCCAGAAGAAACTTATGTTTTCATTAAGAAACATAAGCTGTATGGATGAGATTCCCATCCTTGGCTTCTCTTTGCTATTCTTTTGGCTGTTCTCTGTGTTTGGCCATTTCCCATGGAAAGTGTTCCACAGATACCTTATGTTCAGACAGATGTGTTGCCTGAGGTAGCATTGTGAACTCTCACAAGGTTTTGTGTGGCAGACTCTTTTAGAGAAACAGGATGGCGATTCCCACCTTTCATCCTTAGGAAAACAAGGCTGGTTTTCTTTACTAAATCAAAAAGCCCCCGAAGACTCCATGTGCCTGTGTTCCCAGGCACACATCTGAGGCAATACTGCTCCACCATGGTAGTTGCCATCTTGCATATTGCCTGGATGGAAGGCTCCTTCTCAGCAGGATGCTTGAAGATGTCCCTTAGATTTGTGCAGTTGTCTAAGCAGCAATGTTGTATTATGTCAACCTATAAATTGGGGTGTCCCATATCTAATTCACCATGAAAGCTCTGTTTTCTCTCCTATGCTGTTATACATGGATTTAATTTGCTATTCCTTTTGTTACAATACTGTCTTTGAACTGAAGAAGAATGCTTCATTTTTTCTCATAGAGCATATACAGGTACATTGCTGCGATCAAACATCTAACACTTCTTAGGGCTTCAAAACATTCAAACTCAAGGGATCAGTGACCACTGTTCCTTAGGGATACAAACAATGGCTTCCATGGAAAGATCAACGTTGAGCATCAGGCACGATGTGTCTTTTGGTGAGGTCAGAGTTTCAGAGCCCACAAGGAAGGACCCCACTTGGAATATGCTCTAAATGCCTTCCTTCCTTCTCCAGATCAGAAAAATTACAGCACGAACTTGAGCAAGCTTCAGGGCATGATGACAGCCTTGTGCAGACAGACATGCTGCAGCAGGGCCACTAAACTTCTGTGACAGGCAGGTGACCTACTATCGCATGACATTTCCAGAAAACATGGCATTCTTCGGGTGGATTTTCTTTCTTGACTCTGGTCTCCTGGGTGTCGATGGGCCCTGATTCTATCTCAATATTGAACGAAAACGCTACTTTGAGATCTCATTGTCTTTCTTTCTCTCACAGCACCCTTTCAGTGAATTCAGAAGGCTGAAGGAAGACACAGAAAACCACAAGCCATAGCATTCTCCACTCAAGGACAAAAACATTAATCCTTAATGATTACTTCACCTTCCAAGCCCTAAGTCGCCTGCCTATCCTTGTCATGAATCGCTTTGAACAATCTGTGGCTGCCTTCCAATCATGTCTCCATAGCTGGAAATGGTGTGGAGTCCGTGTTACCAAATCAGACTGGAAAACAAAGTGCTTTGCTGAACTTGCTTGTTTAGTTTTTTGATTTCAAGTTTGCTTAGGTTGACATGTTGGTGTTCTCTGATTTGCTTAGAAGTTTTGCCATTTTTTGTTCTTGGTTTATACTTGATATTTTGCTAAGGTTAAATGTTGTCTATATCAAACACCCTGTTTATGCCCCTGTTTAGTCGAATGACTTTGTTTGTGTAAATAAAAAATAATTCAAACTCTTACTCTTTAAACTAGACTTTTATTCAAGTGTGATGTCACACTTCTTTAACTGCAAAACTCCACAGATAGAAATGAATCTCTGCATCATCCTGGTGACTTTAGACAGATTATTATTTCCCAGCTACACACCCGGTTGGTGTCTGCGGTGGGCAAGGCAAGGTCTACTCCTTAGTCAAACAATTCTTGGTGCAAAAAAAATCCATATTCCACACGTTACTTCACATATTTACTATTCCAAGAAATGGAGTCTCCATACACATGTATTCATGACATGATCATGTGCAAAATATTCTAGAGAAATATACCTGTGTCTTCTAATTCATCCCAGGAAATATGAACCTCCATTATGGGAATATTAAAAAAAAAAAAAGGAAACACACATAGATCTGCTTCTGATTTCCTTCCAAGATAGCAACAATGATGTTTGCAAGGTAGAGAATGAAACCCGCTAACGCATATGGGGACACACATTATTATAAGGTGCAGTTGACTGGACTACTTATTTCACACAGAACTTTTTTTCAGATCCCTTTACTTATATCTATGTGCACTGGCACTTTTCCTGCTCTCTGTGTACCAAAGTGTACAGTTTCCAAAACAATAGAGCAGGGCAATGGATAAAGGTAAAGTAAAGCCCATGACAAATGCAAGTAAGTGAGTTTGTCTTTGGATGGCACACATTCAAGCACAGTGCCTCTGGGTCCAGGGTCATTCCTCAAAATCCCTTAGGATCAGGTTAAAGCAGTTATGTCACCTCTCACCTAGCTGACAGCGCAGGTTGGGCCCAGCACAAAAATGGAGAATTAAGAAGAATCTCCTGTGGATGTAGGTTTGCAAAGGATGGCTGTTGATGCACTAACTACTCAGTGTTCATAGGACGTAAATGTAAAACTACCTTCTGATGAGTAAGCATGTCAGTGCAAAACTAGGAAGTGAGAGGGATGGTTGATGATACTCTACCCTTTTACTGTAACAACTCTCAGAAGTTATTGAGGAACGGTTCACTCCAGAGGAGTGCTTTCTTCTTGGGAAGTACCCCTGGAATCCATGTGACTTGTGAGGGTGATAGTTGAGTCTGAGATTTAATGTCTGAGGGAAGTATTCCAGTGGGTTCCAGTTTGGTTCCATGAAACCATAGCTTTGGAGAGCTCTACTATCTGGGGTGCAGGGTGCATATTTCAATAACTGTGACACTGGTCACCTTCCCTTTCTGAAAAGTAAGCCGTACCTGCAGCCACACTGGAATCTAACTGACACTTCATCATTCTGCACTTCTAATTACAACCGTGTGACATGGGAAACCTTAACCAACTTTCCATTTGCTGTACGAGCCTGGGTTTAGCCATGCCCCACTTCCATTTGGGTCCATACCATAGCTCCTCTATGTCTTACAAAATGTTCCAAATAGAGAATCATGCCTTCTTCTCCTTCCATCTTGTAGAATGTATGGCATTTTAATAAAAATATCAATATTCCATATACTGCATTGTTCTTTAATGCCTTTGCTGGTACATTCGTGACCATTGACAGTTTCTGCTTGTAAATGGAGTGCTACAAGGAACATGCATAAGAAGCTGTTTGACAAAGCCAAGTTTCAGACAGGATGCAATGGCATTTTTTTGGAGTAGCCAGAGACTCCAGCAGACTGGGTAGAGAGAGGCATCGTGCACGGATGTAGTGAGTTCTGAGCTTAGAGAAGAATACTTTCATATGAAAAGAACCAAAGTATCCAAGGTGTACTGATTGTGCTCCGGAAGGAGGGGTAGGTAGTGTAAAGAAAGAGTTGTCTTGATGGGGTCCGTAAGAGTTAGGGAAAAGCCTTATGGGGAAGCAAGTTCCCAAGAAAGAACTGGAAGAACTTAGTTAAGCCTCCTACCAAAGGTGCAGTGTGTCTCTCTATTGACCATCTGTGGTAATCAGATGAAGGACTAAACTCCATGTCATCAGAGACCCTTCATCCTGTAACTTATTGAAGCAAATGAAGAGATGCATAGTCAAGTAGTTGGAAGTGTGCCAGATGTCTTGTTGAACAGGAGCAGGAGGGATTGATTGTATGATCCAGTCGGGAGTGGGTGGTCATGCTCTTGAAAGGATGAATCCACAAAGACAGCTGAACTAAACTACGGAGACCTACTGACGACTTTGGACCAACATCTAGTGAGTGAGCTTGCATAGGACCAGCCTAGGCCCCATGTCTTGTAGCTTATTCAGTTTGTGGGGCTACGTCCTTGTAGTGGGATAGACTAGGAACAACATAGAAGACTGGCCCTCTCCCTGGCAATTCAGTTGGCTGTGTGCCACCTACTCCATAGAACAAAGCAGTCCAATCCCCATGTGGAATATACTCACTGACTTCCAATAAATCAGGAAAATCTGGTTTTCCTGGAAGAAGGGGGTGCTACACGACGGGCTTTGTGTCCCAGGAAAGAATCATGCATAGGTATTACTTACTTCTGCTGAGTCATGAGGAAAGCTGGTTGGCAGGGAGTCCATTTTCATCCCACTTGACATTAGCAGCCCCTCTCCTCAACATTCCATTGTATCCTGGACACAATAGAATGCAGTGATGTCATCTGTGTTGTGGCAACACCATCTGCCTTTGGCGAGTACTTCAGTGCCACTAAGGTTCAAAGATGAACATGTTGGCAAGACTGCAAAATCTCCTGAGGAGAGAAAATGGACAGGGGAGACAGACCAGAGAGAGAGTGAAGAAAGCTGACATTCAGCCTCACTTTCAAGGCTCAACAAATAAATGCTTTGAAGAAAAAACTGTAAGTTGTGGGCAGGAGATGAAGAGCTCGGTGGAGAAGGTTGCCGTTAGCTGGGACTTGGGTAATGGTGGCACAGGAATCGGGTTCTCTGGGAAGAAACTGAACTTCACTTCCTGACATGTGTCTGGGAAGTTGACCATTCCAGGCTAGTAATCTATCTCTGACAAATGACAGGAACTGGCGAGGGAAAGGCTCAAAGTTCTGCTGGGAGCCCTTGGTTTGTAGTCTTACAAGTCAGTGAGCTTGATGGAGGACCAGCATCCAAAGGAGACCAGAATGAGGGAGGGACTAGTGGAGTGTGCTCAGCATAAGACTGGTCATCACTCTACTTGATCGGGAGTGTATAACTTGAAGTACTATGAAACTTCTATGTGTGCCCTGAGTTGTCAGTGATGTCCCATTGTAAGTCTGGTGCTCATGTTCTGCACCTGTATGGCTGCTCCACCTATAGACATGTGCTTTGAGAGACAGGCCTAGATTTTTGGGGTTCTCTAAAAAGACCTGAGTGCCTGCGGGCTATGTTCATTTCCTCCATGCTTCTCAACCCACAGACTTGTGAATTCTACAGGTAAATTGAAAGGTGAGTCTGCAGCTCAGCTGTGAATCAGCTTGAGGAATATTCTTTCTTACTCTGTAGGCTTCTAGTATGTGCTTTGGAACAGTGGAGAGCAGCTGGATGAGTCATGCAACTACCTTCCGAGATCAGAGGGAAGCTCAAGCCTGGGTCAAAATGCATTGGTGTGTCACTGAGTCACAGGCACAGGGGCTTTCTGAAACATTTTGAGGGCTCACAGGGATCTGTATATGCTCTACGGTCTGAGGAATACGCTTGAGGAAGTTCTTTCTTCCTTGTCTGGAAGCATGTGCTGAGGGGACAGAGGAGAGCAGCTGGCACAGACATGCAAGCACATTCACAGATGGGAGATCTAAGATTCCCTGCAGGGCATCAAATGCCAGGGGTCAACATACATTGGTGTGTCATTGAGTGACCAGCACAAGATCTTTGACAAACAAATTTTAGGGCTCAGAGTGATCCATATATCCTCTATGGCTTGTCATAATGCAAGTTTACTCATATTCCTCTAACCACAGGGGTTGTTGAGGAGCCTTCACAACCCACAGCCCTCCTCACCAAAAAGGAGCTGAAAGAGCAGGTGGACAGTCTGATTGCCCAGCTGGATCAAGTGTCCATGGAAACAAAGGAGCTTCGAGAGCGCCTCACCTCCATCAAGGAAGGATCTCCTGACACTAAGTATTCATTGATTCCAATGCCATGGTGACCAACTTGGTTCCACAAATTCACCCCTACTTTATTTCATCTAGGATCAGAGCTTCTGACAGTCTCCACTTGCAGGGTGTACATTTGCTAGACACCATCGATACAAAAGCTTCCAAAAAGGAGAACCTGAATCCTGGCAAGTGTAGGATGGGGTTGCACTATTTTTCTGTTTCCTCTGAAGGAAAACCAGCGACTTTAGCCCGAGTCAAATAACTCAGTGATTTTGGGACAGGGCTGTGAATTCCCAGGCTGCATTTGGAGCGTTGCTGCTAAGTGGAAGCTTGTGTGAGTTATGAGCTGCTGTGAGTTTGTGGTGGTTCTCTATTTGTCTGGCAAGGCATTGTGTGCTTGCTTCTTCATGAGGCAAGCAGTGATGTCTGGTCACACATTTCAATGTACAGATAAGAGGCCAGCAACTGATCAAACACTTCACATTTTGCTCCTCTCTCTGCATATCTCGGTCTCTCTGTTTCACACACACATGCAGAGACACACAGGTGTGTTGTGTCTATATCTATGTGTCTGTGCATTTGTGCTTGAGTTTCCCTCTAGACCCTGCAAGCAGACTTTCTGTAGTTGGGCATGAGGAAGTTTCCATTTCACAGTCCCCAAGTGATACCTACCAGTGATTGCATTTGGGTCCCCAATGGATTCCCCCATTCTTTAATGGGCTTACCTTAGTTCCATGGAGAAAGCCCCTTCAGGGGTTGACACATCTTCCATGAGTTCCATTCTCCAAAATGTTGAGTCCCATGCACAAAAGTGCTCATGGTGTCATTTTGGCCTCCATTCAGAAAGACGGGCAGTGGGACTGAGATTTTCTGATCTGCAGAGAGGAAACACATCATCCCAGTTTTTAGAGGGCACACCCCATGTAAAGTAGATGACAGGAAATATCTTAGTGAGCTATTTTATCAACCCTACTGAAAAAGCTCATGCACCCTCAACTCTCTTCACTGGACACACTGGCTCTGCTGGCATAGGGGTTCAAGGCAGTGGTTGTAATGAGTGAAAGATGTCAAGTCCATAGTGGGCAGGGTGTGGCCATCCATGGGCTCCAGTAGTCTTGACACAGCCTGAATTTGTGTGATTTATGAAAACTTTGTTCAGGGTGGTTTTTTGCTTCTAGCTCCATGCCCTACCAATGGCCTACACCTTTATTAGAAAAGATCAAGATGGAACATAAACAGGTCATGGCAGACCTACAGAGGTTGGAGGAGGAGTTCAGAAGCTTTCAGTAAATTCCAAGAGCAGGATGAGGAGATACTCTTCTATTGGTAAGTGCCTATCTTCCTGGGGGAAACAGCATTGTGAAATGAACAACTCTACCCAATGTTTTCTCTGCACTGCAATGTCCATGCTTGTGGGTCTAGCCTTATGACTCTGAGCAAGCATCCTTCGCTAGCATCTTTTGATACTGTGCCGCTGACACTCAGTTTTGCAAATTGTGACAGAGACTCCACCCAGGAACAGACTCTGACCCTTAATAGAATAGAACTCCATGGTTATTAACCTTTCCAATGCTGTGACCATTCCAAGACAATTTGTCATGTTTAGGTGAGCTCCAACCACAAACTCAATTTTCTTGCAACTTCTTAATTGTAATTTTGTTAAGTTATGAATTATGATGTAAGTATTTGCTGTGCAGGATATGTGAGATGTCACCCTTTGAAATTGTCATGGCATCACCAAAGGAGTCATGACCCAAAGTTTGAGGATCACTTCTCTAGGTAGAGGACTAATTTGCAACATGACAGTGGTATCGTGCACGGTCTCAGGAAGTAGCAAATTGCCCCCACGGGTCCTCTACACTATACCCCTTGGGTCTCCCATCCTCCCTGCGAGGTGATTTTTCCCTTACCTCCTGATGCTGTCCCATTACCATGGTCAGTGAACTGCAATGAAGGACACACTGTCATTGGTAGAGATCCTTGGAGTTCTTTTCTTGTTGGCATATTAAGAAAGTGTTTGATTCCTTTTGCAACTCTCTGTTCTCAGCACGTGGCATCAGGATTGCAGCTGACACAGCTGCATTTGCCTCTTGTCCCCGTCTCCTTTGAGCACCTGAGGAAGAGTGGGACAGATGGGTTATGGAAGCAAGGGAGGCAGGAGGAGGGTGAAAGGGCTCACTATACTTAATGATTGCTTGAACTTCGAAGCCCTAAAACGCCTGGCTATCCTTGTCATGAGTCGCTTTTAACAATCTGTGGCTGCCTTCCAATCATGTGTCCATAGCTGGCCATGGTGTGGAGTCCCTGCAACTAAATAAGACTGTAAAAAATAGCGCTTGGCTAAACTTGTTGGTTTAGTTCATTGATTACAAGTTTGCTTACTTTGACATTTTGATGTTCTCTGTTTTGCTTAGAAAAGTTGTCATTAGTTTTGTTGTTGTTCTTGGTTTATACTTGATATTTTGCTAAGGCTAAATGTTTTATATATCAAATCCCCTGTTGAAGACCCTGTTGAGTCAAATGAATTTGGTTTTGTAAATAAAAGATAACTCAGACTCTTCCTCGTTAAACTAGACTTTTATTCAAGTGTGGTGTCACACTCCTGTAACTGCACAACTCCACAGATGGAAATGAATCTCTGCATCTTCCTGGTGACTTTAGACAGGTGATTACTTCCCAGACGGACAGAGCAACAAACCCGGTTGGTGTCTTCGGTGGGCACGGCACGGTCTGCTCCCTAGTCAGACACTACTTGATGAAAAAGATCCATGCTTCACATGTGACATCACATATTTACTATTCCAAGAAATGGAGTCTACATACACATATATTCATAACATGATCATGTGAAATGTATTCTTGAGAAATTCACCTGTGTCTTCTAATTCATCTCGGGAACTATGCACCTACATTATGGGAATATAGAAAAAAATAATGAAACCTACATATATCTGCTTCTGATTTCCTTCAAAGACAGCATCAGTGATAATTGCAAGGTAGAGAACGAACCCCACTAAAGCACATTGGGACACACATTATTTTCAGGTACAGTTGACTGGACTACTTATTTCACACTAATCTATTTTCAGATTCGTTTACTTATATTTATGTGTACTAGTAGTTTGCCTGCTCTCTATGTACCAAAGTGTACAGTTCCCAAGGCAGTAGAGCAGGGCAATGGATAAAGGTAACATAAAGCCCATGACAAAGGCAAGAGTGTATATCTTGGGATGGCACACATTCAAGCAGAGTGCCTCTGGCTTCAGGGTCATTCCTCAAAATCCCTTAGGATCAGGTTAAATCAGTTATGTCACCTCTCACCTAGATGGCAGTGCAGATTGGGCCCAGCAGAAAAATGCAGAAATAAGGAGATACTCCTGTGGATGTATGTTTGCAAATGTCGCCTGTTGAGGTACTAGCTATTCGGTGTCCTTAGGACGTACATGTATTGCTACCTTCTTCTGAGGAGTGAGCATGTCAGTGCAAAACTTAGAATGAGTGGGATGGTTGATGATACTCTACCTTTTATTGTAACAACTCTCAGAAGGTATTGAGGAAGGATTCGTTCCAGAGGAGGGCTTAATTCTTGGGAAGTACCCCTAGAATAGATGTGATTTCTGAGGGTGATAGTTGAGACTGAGAGTTAATGTGTGAGGGAAGTATTCCAGTATGTTGCAGTTTGGTTCCATGAAACAGTAGCTTTGGAAATCTCTACTCTCTGGGCAGGAGTGTGCATATTTCAATAACTGTGACACTGGTCACCATCTCTTTCTGAAAAGTGGGCCATACCTGCAGCCACACTGGAATCTAACCGAGGCTTTGTCATTCTGCACAACTAATTACAACCATGTGACATGGGATCCCTTGACCACCTTTCCATTTGCTGTACAAGCCTGGGTCTAGCCATGCCTCCCTTCCATTTGGCTCCTCTTCAATAGCTCTTCTGTGTCTTGAAAAATATTCCAAATAGGTAATCATGGCTTCTTCTCCTTGTATCTTGTAGAATGTATAGCATTTGACTAAAATTATTACTATTCCATAAACTCCATTGTCATTTAATGCATTTGTGGGTATATTCGTAACCATTCCCAGTTTTTGATTGTACATGGAGTGCTAGAATGAACATGCATAAGGAGCTGATTGCCAAAGTTAAGTTTCAGACAGAGTGCAATGTCATTTTTTGGAATAGCCAGAGACTCCAGCAGACTGGGTAGAGAGAGGCATCATACATGGATGTAGTGAATTCTGAGCATTGAGATCAGAGAAGAATAATTTCAGATGAAAAGAACCAAATTATCTAACGTGTCCTGATCGGGCTCCAGAATAAGGGGGAGGGAGAGTAATGAAAGAGATATCTTAATGGGGACCGTAAGGGTTAGGTGGAAGTCTGATGGGAAGGAAGCTCCCAAGAAAACCCAGGAAGAGGGTAGTTAAGCCACCTAACCAAGGTGCAGGTTGTCTCCGTACTGACCATCTGTGGTAATCAGATGAGTGCCTACCCTCATTGTCATCAGAGACCCCTCAACCAGTATCTTATTGAAGCAGATGAAGAGATGCACAGGCAAGCATTGGGAAGTGTGCCAGATGTCTTCTTGAACAGGAGCAGGAGGGATTGTATGATCCATTCGGGAGTGGGTAAAATTTTTAATATTCCATAAACTATGATGTTCTTCAATACATGTGCTGTTATATAAGTGACCATTCCTAGTTTTTGCTTTTTGCTTGGAAGCGTAGTGCTAGAATTAACATGCAAAAGTAGCTGTTTCACAAAGTCAAGGTTCAGACAGGATGCAATATCACTTTTTCGAGTAGCCAGAGACTCCAGCAGACTGGGTAGAGAGGCATCGTGCATAGTCATTTTCTCCAAGTTTCTCAATACACAGATTTGTTAGTTCTATGGGTAAGTTGAAAGAAGACTGCAGCTGTGAATCAGCTTGAGGAATATTCTTTCTTTCTTTTTGGCTTCTAGTATGTGCTTTTGGGCAGTGGAGAGCAGGATATTTTCATTAGATATGTGCCCTACCAGGTCCTGGAAAGGCATGCCATTACACTAAGCAGCCATGCACAACAGAGCCAGTCAAATAAGAACTTAGAGGCAAAAACAAAAACAATTGAGTGAACTATATCTTGCTGAAGTGTTTGTCAGCAGGAACTGTGTAGAGTATCCCTCTGCCTAGGCTGAGGCAAGAGAGTAACCCATGGAGTGAGAAGACTTATGGATAGGCCACATGGTCACTATCAGTGAAGATGGTGACTGCCATTAACAGGTTTTGATGCTCACCACCACCATACAGGATTGATGCAGAAAGATATACGAAACCCACTGACACCAGAGACCAGGGTTCAAAACATCCAAAAGACCAGCAAATGTTTGAGAAACAAATGTACCTGTCAGGATGGAGAGTGCTAGGTACAAAACCAGAGAGAACCCTCATGGGTCTGAGAAGCAATTTATACTAGTCAGTATGTATCGCGGTTAAATAAGGATCAAGATAAACAAATAGGCCGAATAGATGTTTATTCAGGGAGATATAACTTACAAGCTAGACAGATGAACACCAGGAAATTCAACCCAATCCTCTCCTGTCCGAGTCATGCCAGAAAGAGAGAGCCTTTCCTGGCTCCCCTCAGACCTCCTTCCACAGGTCACTCCGCCCATCGCTCCACCCCCAATGGGCGTGGTCAGTGCCACAGAGGGACTATCTCACTACAATTTTCCTTTTAGTCTAAAGAAAAGATTTAAGCTTAATACAAAACTATATACAAAAGAGTGAATAACAAGTATGCTCTAAGAAAAGGAAAATTGAGAACAAAATGACCTACATATCTACTCCTAGGGTGAGGGCATCATAGAGTTTACAATAGAGTTGTCCTAAGTTTGAAAGGTCCCATAAAGTATCTGGATTTATAGGGCCATCAAGCAGGCAATTTGACTTATTATCTAGGGGGTATTTGAGCCACATATTAGCACACAGGTGAATGAGTCTGGGAGCCTTCACAAGCAGTGTTAAGTGAAGGATTTTTTGATTTCCTAACAGGCATCCCATTGGAATAGATGAGCATATATTTTTGTTCAATTTAATTCCCATGGGCAAGGCAGAGAGAGGCACAGGTCAATCTTGTAGCTTGTCAATCCAAGAACTAGGGTGAAGGTCTAAGACCACTAGGATTCTGTAGTCTGAGAGAAGGCAATAATTTGGAACTGCCGAAGGAATGGATCTGAAAATCAAATGCACTGCCCAGTAAAAAGGTTGAGCTTGGCCTTGTCCATGGAAAGTCTATTGGAGGTGATAGTCAGTGAGGAAGATCAGCTGTGTCCTTGAATTCTAGTGGTGCCCCCTGCTTCCAGAGATGCCAGAAGGGTACCAGGCAATCGATCATCAGACACAGGGGTTCATGGAAATATTTATGCTGATTTGATACCTTACCAAATCATAGCCAGTGTTGTGTGGGGATCTCAGCAGCCTGGGAGATGGAAAGCAGGCTGTGGGTTCAGGATCAGGGTCCCAGAATGTCTCTGATAGTCAGCAGGTCACTGGAGAGCCAGAGCGAGTTTTATGACACCAAATATAGTTTTGTACAACTCAATTAAACCCACATGGAGATTATTTGGGAGAGGGAACAAAGTAGGGTATAGATGTTGGCCAAGCAGGAACAGCGATGGGATGGTAAGGGGAAGAAGGGAAACAGAGATGGAAGGGGAATGAAAGAGGAAAGGAACAAATAGGTGGGAGGCGCTCGCTTAATAGGGAAAGCTACACATGCATACGGAATCCATATGCAGCCACATAACACATGAAGTAGTCAAAAAAAAACACATGAGAGCTGTCTAATTATCTCTATGAATGTCAGTGTGCATAACATGCCACTTGCTAAGGGGCAGGGCCAGCATGGCTGAGTCTTCATAGCTATAGTAATAAAAGCAGCATGGTGTTGGCAGAAAAAATGACAGTTGGGGTAATGAAATCCAAACAAAGAACCTGATGTGAATCCACACACCTATGAATACCATATTTTTGACAAACAAATACAAATTTTACAATGGAAAAAAGAAAGCATCTTCAACAAATGTTGCTGGCAATACTGGATAACATCATGCAGAAGGATGCAAAGGGACCATTATCTAGCTCCCTGCAGTAAACTCAAGTCCAGGTGGATCTGAAACCTCAACAGGAATCCAGATATACGGAACCCGAGAGAAGAGAAAATGAAAAGTAGCTTTGAATACACTGGCAGGAGAAAACTTCCTGACTAGTACACCATTAGCAGAGACACTGAGAGCAACAATCAATAAAGGGAATCTCCTGAAACAGAAAGCTTCCATATGGCAAAGGACAATGTCAATAAGACAAAATGGCAGCCTACATAATGGGAACAGTTCTTCACCAACCCCACATCTGACAGAGGGCTAAACTCCAAAGAATATGTGGAACTCAAGGAACTAGACACTAAAATACCAAGTAATCCAACTAAACTAGTGGGTCACATCTAAACATATACTTCGCAACACAAGAATCACAAATTGCCCAGTAGATGCTTTTTTTTAAAAAAAGGATGTAACCATTGGTATAGTTCCTAATAACTTCTGAAAATTATGCAATGATTTAAAGACCAGCACAGGGCATGAACCTTCATGCTCCCACTCAGGAAAATCGGCCCCCCAAATCACTCAGTCTTGATGCAAAAACTTTAATATTCCAGTGCACTGGGGTCCATAGCCACACTGCACGTGGGGTAGAGGTCTGGGAACCCTCGGTACAGGATTGAGACAGCTTTTATAGGGTTACAACAAAGCCTGCACATCACAAACCAATCATCTCATAGCATCCAGAGTGGAACAATCAATTTGAACTATCCAATCCCACACTTAGCTCAGGAAGTCTGCTTTCTCGAGGGCTTCTGGGTAGTGTGGCATGGCTCATTTCCTGTTCTCATTCACTCACAGGTGCTGTCCCTAAACCTGCCCTTTTGTAAACAGTCAAGAATGACCTTTTTCCTACCCACTGCTAGGGGGCAGAGTCCAGGGAGAATTAGGCTAAATTTTTCCATCCTTAAATATGAGCCTAGCCAGCACAGTATGTTTAACAATTAAGGTTTATAATTTCCTAAGGTCTACACATGTTAACAGGAACTGAGTTAAAGACAGATATTCACCTTCTTTGTCTTTGCTAACTTGGTTCATATAGTGATATCATTTGGAAAACTGAGTCAAGAAACTCTGATAGTGTGTAATAGTGCACTATGAAATGATCAAAAAGTTGAGGTTCCTAGTTTCTCTGTGGACTGTATTCATGATGATCATAAAGGAGCTTCAATAAAATCTTCAGTTATAATATTTAGGGCTCACACTAAATGAAGCTGTAATGTACTACATTTATATAAGCTACTAACTTGTAATTTGTTGAATATCATTAAGACATTCAAGGTAATGCTCAGTCACTTTATAAATGAACAAATCTTTAATGTGCTTAGAACTGTGCTCAGTTATGGCAAGTACTAATATAATTCATTTACATTGACAAACTTAGACTCCTATATATTGTTTTCAACATTAACTCTAAAACAAATAACTAAAAACAAGTAATGTTTGTGGAAAATCAGGCATGCTTTTTTTTGTAATTTCTTTAGAATTTTAATTGTGTGCATTCAACAAACACCTATGCTGAATTCATTTCTACCTCATATGCGTCTAAGTGTTCTGTAAATATTAGTAAGTATAATTCTTACAACCACCTTGTGATGGCAGTACTAACATTACTATAATTTTATGAAATAGAAACAGAGCCCCCAAAAAATAAAAATAAAAAATAAAAAATAAAATCAGGCATGCTTAATAGCTAACAGTCCTTAAATCTTCAGAAATCTACTGAACGTGGCATTTAAAGTGTTTAATGAAAAAGCAAGTACGTCCTCCACAGGAAAGTCTCTGAGACCTTCTGGTTTTGGCAGCTAAATGCTGTGCTGGTTTGTATGGCAGCCAACAACATAACACTGTCTGGTGTGACAGTCAGAAGACATATGACCTTTACCCTACCTCCACCCCAGCCTGCCACATGATGCCATTGAGACTATGGGAGCCTAGGGAGACTGCTCACCACAGAAGCCTAGGTTAACTGTCCAGGTAGCCTGAGGTCTCTGTCATTTCCATTGAAAGAGAGAGTGTTTGCATTATACTTCCTACAATAATTCATCCTTCTCAGATCTCTGATGGTGTTGACAGTTAACTCTAGCTTTGTCAGTTTAACAGTCACACTCAACTCCCTAAGGCCACAGCTACTCACTCAGTTTATTTCAAATGTAAAATCAGGGCTCACTTTTCCAGAGTTATTTATTAGGTCTGCTAAGAAAGGCAGGCAGGTACAGTTCACCTTGGTGACAGACTTCACAGTGAAAGAAAAACTCACAAACGAAGTTTCAATGTAACTTTTTACTATTTCCTTTCTTTAAAGGAACTTGCTTCATAATGACAGTTCTCAGTAATCAGCCACCTGTGTCTCATGGTAAGTGACTGGATGAAAAGAACAGGTTTGGAGTTTATGTAACTTGTGAGGGCTCTAAGAAAGAAATGCCAGTTGTAAAGGTCTAAGGAACTGATTTAAGTTTTGTAAAAATGAGAACTGCTTGAGATTTCTCTTCCTCTCTATGCTATTGCTATACTAAGACTTCAAAAGTTCAGAGTTTTAACATTAATCAATGCAGTTCTGATAGGTGATTATTCAAGGCTGGTTACTGTTACTGTTACTATTATTCTGTTACAATTTCAAACATTGAAACTTCCTTTGATTGTTTTGTAAATATAGACTTAAAAGTGCTTTTCAATTGTGCTAAAACACAATCTATGTGTTCAACCGGCTGGATACATCAGAAAAGTGTTCATGTTTTAACCCAAATAATATTTTGAGATCCCACTTTTTTTTTTTATGTCTCACAGGAATAATTCTACTGCTTTTTCTACAAGGAAGATTTCAGTATGGATTACAAACAGTGCTAATGCTAATAAATGTACATAATATTTTCATCTCCTTTTATGAACTTAAAAATTTCTTAAGATTCAGGGAGTTGTGAGACTTGGATTCATCTCAAACAGGTCAAGCTGATCTGTCATAAGTAAGTTGTCTGAGAACAGTGTAAGTTTCCCCACTTGTATAGCCCAGGCTTTTCTAAGACTCTGGATCTTTTTGTTACTACTTCCCTAGTGCTTGGGTCATTGTCCTGTCAACACACCCCCTACATAGTATCTTATTTTAATTGGATGTTCCCTTCAATGATGTCCCTATATGCTTCCTTCCATAATGTTCCATAAAGCTGAATCAACCTATTAAAGAAAGATAAAGACAGGCTCATTAACATCTCCAGTAATCCAAATTGAATGCAGTTAAATAATCAATGGTGGTAGAATGGTTCAGAGCCAGCAGAGTAGGAAATTGGAAAGACATTGCCTTAGCTCTACAGTCACACCATTGTCAATATTCCCTTCCTTTCACACAACTTCCAAATCCATTTTGTCCCCACCTTAACATAATTGTGGTAGCCCTTCCTTTTTTTCATACAATCTTCTCCTAAATCAAGAGGGAAAATGGTTTACCTTCATCATTTGGCCATAAATGTGTACATTGTGGGAATTAAGACCTTGGCTGAGAATTCATTTCCCCCTCCTGCTGCCCTCAGGGCATGAGGCTGTGACCACAGGAAAACAGGAGACATGCTTTCTAATGCAAAATGCTAATGCTCTTGGCTCCCTTGGCCCTGAAAGCACCCTAACCAGTCCTTGGAACCTGAGATGACTAACTGCCCCCTTTTGCTTCCCCATCCTCCATCTGGTGCCAGGGTATATAAGCTAGCCCCAGGAGTAAAGTAGGGGATAATAAAGAGCCTTCTTAATATCAAGCAAGAGTCCAGTGTTATTAACCTTCCCCAGTTTCTCAGGCTTCTACTGCAGTGCAAGTGCTGCAATTGGAAGTCCTCACCGAGATTCTGAAAGTGAGGTAAGTGGACAGGTTCATCCCTTGTGCTGGCAGGGATGTATTGGGGTAAATAAGCAAATAAAGAATGAAATAATAAAGAGAGATGGGGAATTCACCCGGAAAGGTTGAATTAGAATTTCAATTAAAGGAACTTCTAGAGGAACAGGAAACTGCATTAAAGACATTCAACAGGCTAGTAAAAGTGAGGAAGATGAGCTTAAGAGTGTATCCAAGAAGCTGCTAGGTGCCCATGCAGATCAGAGAAAGATCATATCTTCAGGGAAAGACAGGTCCTTTCCTAAGGACCCTGGAGCATGGCCCAAGGAGAGGCGACCTCCCTAAAGCAGCCACCATAGCTGTCTCAGAGCTGCACAGGGCCTTGGAGAAGCAAAGGTGCTGCCCAGCTTATGCACCAGGTCAGCAGGAACTCAGAGTTGTTGCAATGGTGATTGCTTGCTTTTCAAACAGCTGCAGTCACAGATGAGCTGCAGCTGGCCAGCCCCGGCCTAGAGAGCAAAGGCAGGAGGAGACCTAGAAGCCTGCTGCTTTAGGAGCTGCTGCCATGGCTAACACCCAGTCAAGAGTTGGAATAACTAATACAGCCTGTCAGAAAGGGTTGTAAGGACTCATTAAAAATAAAAAATAAGAGAAAAAAAAGTGACATATATTGGGATTTGTTTAGATTTTGGATGTTCATAATTCAACCTTTAGTTACAACAATTGCACTTCAAAAGATTTCATTTAAAGATGTTCTATTTCAGCAAACTAATCTTGGTCTAAAGAAAAAGAGAGCTGAAAAATGTATATACTGTATGTATGGTGTGGGCACACATGTGAGTGTTTGAGTGTCTGAAGTGTGATTGTGAATATGTGAATGTGTGAATCCCAACAATAGGTACTACTTGAATCGCTTGGGATATAAAAAAAAAAAAAAAACACAGAGAGAGAGAGAGACATCAGGGTTGGAGATCTGCATCTCCCATGGCTGTCTTGCAGAGTGAAACAGTAGGAAATGGTCAAAGCCAGAATGGCTTGAGAGCCAGAGAAAGCTGTATGGATGGCTCAAAAGAGTTTAGCAAGTAGAGAATACAAAAATCTTCCTAAATTTTGGTCTTTAAAAAAGAAATTGAAAGAATGGAGGTTAATGTAAGATTTGAGAAAAGCTATTGAGAAAAAGCCTCAGGAAATTACAGGTTCTGTTAGGCCCCCCACCTAGAAAGTTATCAGTGAAAATGCAAATGAGACCAGGTCAGCTAATGAAAGCTTTACATGTCAGAGTAGAAAAAGTTTTCAAAAGTATTTGGGACTTATGTAACCAGAAGCCCTAATGAAAGCAGAGTTCCTGGGCTAAATGTGGGTTTGGATAGTTAAAATTGATTGGTCTGCACTGCTATGAAATTATTGGTTTGTGATTCATGGGCTTTGTTGTATCCCTATAAAAGCTGTCTGAAACCTGTACCCAGGGTTCCCAGTTCTCTACCCCACATGGAGTATGGCTGCGAACCCCAGTGCACTGGAATATAAAAGACCTCATGCTTTTGCATCAAGACCGCTTCTTGTGAGTGATTTGGGAGGGCCGCCTATCCTGATTGGGGGATGTGAGGGTTCATGCCCTCCCTGGGTCTTTCAATATCAACGTGACACAAGCTAGAGTTATCTGAAAGGAGAGAACCTCACCTGAGAAAACACAGCCACAAGATCAGCTGTGGGTCATTTGCTTCATTTGTGATTGATGCTTGAGGATCCATCCCTGGTCTGGTGGTCTGGGTTCTATAAGAAAGCAAGTTGACACTGGAGCCAGAAACCAGCATCTCCATGGCCTCTGCATCAGCTCCTGCCTCCAGGTTCCTTCTCTGCTTGAGTTCCCGTCCTGACTTCCTAAAAAAATGAATTATGATGGGAAGATGTAACCCAAATAAGTGCTTCATGCCTCTAATAGTAATTAAAGTGGATAATTGAGCAATGCTGTGACAACACACACCATTCCATCTATACTCTGCCTTCATCCTATGTCTCCTTCCTTATGGAAGAAAGTGTCTTCCATTCTCCCCAGCCCAGAGAGGACAAGCCTACCACTTGTCTCAAAGTCTCAGTAGTACCTCTCTCTTACATATTTGCAAACCAGCCACTTCCAAGTCATCCTCTGCCTCCCATGGTATTAACAGTGAGGAGTTGGCCTAAAGGCCCCCCAACTCTGCCTTTTAGCTGGATTGCCTGCTGCTAAATTCCATTTGCTGCTTATGTACAGTGGCTGACTTCCCAAGACTCAAAGACTCCACCACCTCAGCCTGCAGGACTGAGGACTGCACCTACATCCTCTCTGCTCACTGGCCAGCCTTCCTGCTGGAGACTAAGGCTGTTCTAAAGCACCACAAGGTCACATGCCCAAATCTGACCATGGCCTTTTCCCACCCAGGCCTCCATGCCTGACTTCACTCCTCTGCCCACAAAGGCCCTTGGATTGTCACAGTGAAGGAGCAGGTGATGGCAGTTAGAACTGACTCCAAGCTATTTGAAGAGCACCCCTCATCTGTTCATCTACTGTCCATAATCTAGGATTTCCTGAGATTTCCAAAACACAAAGCCTGGAAACAATAGAAATACCCTACCCACAAACTCAGGCATCTCCAATTTAAGAACTCTACAGTATCAGCCCCCTTTCCAAGAATTGATGACAATCAAAATTTTCCAATAAATTCCCCAAAACTGTCTAACACATAGTAGCTTCCTGCTCCCTGTATCTGAGCACAAGAGTCTAAGGCAATGGGATGTTTGCAGATGCTGTGGTTGGTGTGTGTGATAAATAGCTTTTACTGTTGACTTATGGAGCTTTCAAGAAAAAAAAAAGTGTTCAGCCCCCCAGTTACATGCCCAGTTGTAGCATATCCCTGAGTAGCACATTCCTCAGTTGTTTCCTCTATTCCCCCAATGACTCCAGGGATATGTAATCATGCTTCAATCCCAAAACCTGTACCTTCTCTGACAAACCTCTGGGCACACTACCTACCAGGGACTGCACCCAAGGCAATTTTGCTCCCAGGAACCCCCACACTCCTGGCATACATCTGCATCCCTGGGAAGACTGCAAACTTCTGCATTTCAGCCACTGACTCTCCTGCTGAGACTGGCCAAGAATTCTACCTAAGGCACTGTCACCTAAAGCAAGGGCTGCTCAAATACCCTAACTCATTCACCAAAGACAAGTTTATTTCTGGGAAACAAACTGTATAGGGACTAAAACAAGAGTACCAGGCTTTGCCTGTACATCATCCAGTGCCTCAGGATGGTGTTCAAGGTGGAAG
This sequence comes from Phodopus roborovskii, assembly GCF_943737965.1. Taxonomy (NCBI): domain Eukaryota; kingdom Metazoa; phylum Chordata; class Mammalia; order Rodentia; family Cricetidae; genus Phodopus; species Phodopus roborovskii. Next base: position 88,411 of record NW_026125624.1, read on the forward strand.
AGAACCAACTACCTTTGTTCCTCTGCTTCTTCCTCATGGGAAAGGGGATTGGAAGAGCATCAACCAGGTCCTCAGCTGTGGCTTCATGAGTAAGTTCAACAGGGTCACTGCAGCAGTACTGAGCACATGACTTCTGCGCTGGGCTTGATAGCTTTGTCAATTTCTTAAAGCTTCTGTAACCCTACATGGACTCCAATATGGTGTGGCAACCTTATTTCATGTTCTTGTTCTGTGATGATAGCCTGGGCTTCTGTGTCTCAACAAGGTGTCCCAGTTTGTTCCATTGTTCTGGCCAATACAATGTCCAAACTTGCTTTAGTGCAAGAAAGAGTGTGTTTTCTCTTACACTTCCAGGGCATAGTCCCTTTGTCAAGAGCAGTCAGGATGAGACTGTCTTCCTCCTCTAGGCTGGAGAAAGTCCAGAGTGAGCTGAAATGGGCCACAGCCATCTGAACATCAAGCAAGGGATAGGTTAAGTAGCTGGGAGTGATGGTAGTATGTGATGACAGAATGGGAAATCGATCTATGAGGGGGAAATCATTTTCTCATTGTTCTGTGGTACCTTTCTAAACTGGTGCCTTTTGAGGGTGTTTCCAATTGTCTATTTCAGTCAATATTGGATGGTAAAGAAATCAAGTCATCTTGGAGCTGAATCTGTTCTAGAAAGTACTTGATGGGTTTGGTGAGATGGCTCATCTGGCACAAGTGTATGCCACCAAGCCTGAGGACCTGAGAAGGAGGAGAGAAACAACCCCTAAATGTTGCCCTGTGACTTCTCACTGGAACTGTGCATGTGTGTAAACACAGACATATGTCAACAAATACATAAATAATACATGAAAAAATCAGAGTGTTCTGCTGTGAATGGAGTTGAGTGTCCCTTCTAAGGACATCAGGAAAAAGTTGACGGGCAATTTTCTTCAGGTTACAACATGACCACATGTCTAACTGATAACAACCCCAAATGCCTTAAGATTTTCTTTTCTGAGAAAACATCATATGAGTCAGGGGGATGTGGCTCAGTGGTTCAGACCACAGCAAGCATATACATGTTATTGGGTGTCATCCCATGCACAAAACCTAATATAAATACAAAAATTCCTGTGGCCATTTGGGGACTCATACATAGGCTGAGTGGTACTGTCCACCATCCTTTGAGATAGGAGCCTTCTCATTCACTGCAGCCTGCAGTAGCTACCTGGGTGCCAGGCCTCCAGGCAAAAAAAGCAGAGAGAAGGCCCTGCCCTTTCAGGAGAGCTCCCCATAGTCACTTGACTCTTCTGCTTATAGCACTCCAGCCAGAACATATGTAGCCAAACCAGATGTGAGGGCCTATATATGTCTCAACTCTGGATTTCCTGTGCCTAACTATAATCGGGAGCCCCGCTGTTAGCACTGAGACAATGTGACAGAAGGGGGAAGCAGGCATGTGTCCTAGGATCTTTCTCATTCTGGGTTTGACAAAAGCCAGGATATGTCTCTAGACACCGGAAAGTAGGAGCCCAGTGTGTTGCCTGCTTCATACTGTCTAGTACTAACAAAGCCTTTGCTTGGGGCCTGGACCTGAATATCCTCATCATATAGCACACCACCAAATGTCACAGCATCTCTACTACCTCAGCCAGCAGCAGGGCCTCAAGGCCTTTTGCTGCCCTTGAAGGCCTTGGGCTCTCAGCTGCTGAGACTCTGTCTGAATTGTCTAAGTTCCCTTCACTCACTGAGTGGATGTCCTCTCCCTGTACTCACTGGGAGACCACTACAGTTGCCTGAGCTGATGCTGAGGTCTGGCAGTCTCAGTGGCTCCAAGTCCCCCAGCCTAGAGCTGTATAAACTGGGCATGCAGAACCCACAGGAAAGTGACTGATGATACAAGATGGACATTGCTACGGGATTCCTGCTTCATGGAAGAAGACAGTCTGCAGGACACAGAGAAAAGTGACTGACAAACTACCAATACAGGTGGACGGTTTAAAGTCTCCTGCTTTGCTGAGGTGTCTGCCAGACACACTATAGCCTATAGGCTGAAGATGGAACATTACAGAAGAATTTCAGGAGACTGACAGGAAGCAAGAAGTGTCTGACATTTCTAGAGGTTATATACTATCTTTCTGTGGTTTTTGAGGGAGGTGAAGACAGATAGGTATGGTTATAGTTGTTCTTAGTTAGGATTAAAGACTTTAGACTCACGAAGATAGGATAGATGATAAAATATTTCCTTTAAATCTTACTAAATGTTAATGGACTAAATACTGACAACTGTGGTTCTTATTTGATAACTGCTTTGTTATATATTTAAGCTATGTTAAGGTTAAAATCCTTCTTTTTATTTTAGACCGAAGAGTGGAAATGAAGGGAGATGTGATTCTGTAAATATGTTTCTCTTATTGGCTAATTAATAAAGCACTGTTGGCCAATAGGAAAGCCAGATAGGTGGGACTAGGAGACTGGAGGATTTGAGGAAGTATTAGGGAGGAGTGAACATGTAGAGAGTTGAGAGAACAGAGGTCTGGTCCCTCTCTCTGGTAAGACGAGACCACATGGAAATACTCAGATTAATAGAATGGGTTAATATTTAAGACAGAGCTAGCCAAAAAGAAATGCTAGTAACAGGCCAACATATTTATATCTAATACAGTGCCTCTATGTGTTATTTGGGGATGATGCAGTTGTGCGACCAGGCTGGTGGAAAAACCACTCATAAGGTTTAGTGAATGTTTTCATTTTCTTAGAGTCATAATAACAATACTACTGGGTTTCTCATTAATTTGGCCCACATGATTATTTGGTGAAATTTGTATATACAGTACAATATTTTATGGATAGGTAAATGACACGGTATAGATACTACTCCATACACGGAGTATGGCAACACCATTTACATATACTTGTGTGGTTTCTAGAAACCAAAGGACACAGGGGCAGCATCTGAGTGCCCAAGAACATCAGAGATGTCTCAGAAGTCTTCAATAAATCCTTTCTCAGGACCAGTCACGATGAGAGAAGAACACATTGGGCATGAGAGAGGGACAGCTCAGTCATTGAAGTACCTATCCTGTTAGCTGAATGCAGACCCAGGTGGATCTCTGACAGTCAGCACCATTCACCACCCCTGACAGGAAGTTCCCCAGGCTGTGCAGTGTAGGAAGGTTTCCCAGAACAGGACCACCGGATGGTAGTGAACCAGCCCTCTGCTCTTCTTCACTGCTTCCCTGCAGTGAGATATCTACTCTGCCCACACCTGTTCCCATGGCCCAATGAGCACAGTCAGTGCAACAGTTGGGGGAGTGGTGGAGATCTCCATCAATGGGGACAGGTGCAGGCAGGGTGGGTATCTCACAACACTGCCCAGTTGCCTGTAAGGTGGACAACTTCCATTAAAAAAAAAAAACCCTTTGCCACAGGCTGCCACACATTTGACCCAAAGCAATGAGATCAGAACATTACAACACCACAACCAGAAGTCAAAATAAGTACTTCCTCCCTGTAAGTTGATTGTGTCAGGATTTGTTTGAGTAACAAAAGGCTGACTAAGAAATGCCCAAATGACTGCATGTATTATTTAGTGCTGAACAATGTTCCATGTAAGGGCTTAACCAAATTGTCATTTTTCTTTCACTTATTTATCGCCATCTGGAGAGTTTCTACTTTGAGGCTACTCTAAGAATGCTACTAGAACTCTGACATGCCTTAGCTACTCTCCAGACATGGACATTATGTTCTGGGATTACTGGGTCACCATTGAGGACTGCAGTTTAACTCTGCAGAACATTGTGTGGCTACTCACTGCCTTATGTCTGAGGGTCTTCGTTTCTCCTAACACTGCGTGAGGCTGATTTAAACTCAACAGTGAACAACTTTGAAGAAAAGTAGTTATTGAGTGCAGCAGACACAGCACGTGGTGAGTGCTTCAGACCATCATGAGTGTGACAGGAGTGAACTGAGACAGACCCATCCTCACCCACAGCATGGCTCTGTGACTTCTGCTGGACTGAGATGCGGCTGGAGTCACACTGCAAATCAGAATCTGTCAAGGAACAAAATCCAGGCAAAGCTCCAGGGACAAGGTTAACTGAGCCAAGGTTATACAATGGTGAAAAGAATAAGATACTAGGCAATACTGATGAAGACAAAACAGGCTACAGAAAAGACACTGTGAGCCACCTGACCACTGAGTGTGCAGTCACCATTCACCCAGAGGAGAGAAGGGACACATACCCTCAGCCAGCTCATCCTGCCTGCCTGACGCCTTGATTTGCCACAGTTGCCACCTCCTAGCCTTCCTACTCCACAATCCTTTTTTTTGGTCCAAAGACTTTTCTGGCAGATAAATACATTTCCTCTACAAATACTTGAAAACCATTGAGTTACATTAGTTTTTGTGTCCTTAAGCTCTAGAGTGGCAGATGGACTTGCAGAATGATGTGAGGATCACACAATAGTTGAAGGATGCAAAGTGAGCAGCCACTGTATGTCTCATAAAGAAGGACTTCATCAACATTGAAGATATTTCAAGAATGAGTGAACAAGAAAATATGCATAAACACACACGCAAAATTGAACACATCTATGCACATAAACACACACAACAGCAAATGAATGTGCAAGGATGAGACAGCAGACACACAGAGACACACAGGAACATACATGGAGGAACACACATACTGTGTACCATAATGACTAGGAAGAAGACTGTTGCCTTGCAGCGCCATTTCTGCTGCAGGTAGAGGTAGTGGGCCCTCCCTGCTGTTTACAAGACTCTTACACTCAGCCAGGATCTGCTACCTTGGCTTTCCTTCCATGAACTGGATCCACCCTGAGACTCACTGTTGATCCATCACAGTCTCTTCACTTAACCTACCCTGGGTTTCCACAGAAGACCTTGACAATAACATGAAAGAAATTGACCCATGGTCAACACCTAGAAGTTTTCAACATGATACAGTGCATATGAGTTCAGCCCTAATATCAGTCAGAAGGAGGCTAGTGACATCACCTGCAGTGATTATTCAGGAATGCAGCACTCTGGACAACTAGAGAGGGGATCTGTTCTAAGACACAGCCATGCACATGTTATAGTCAGCAACATAATGTCAGCAAGGGAATGCGCTTGCTGTTCTGTGTTGTGAACCACATGAGACAAATCAGACATTTCCTGTACTGTTAGCTCGGTGCAATGAAAGGAAAGAAGTCTACTTTTCATTTGTAAAATAGCCATATTGTTTGATTTGTGTTATTTATTATGAAACACTTCAATTCCAAAGCAATTGCTATATCTAAAATGAAGAGATAGTTATTATATCCATCTCCTTTCTGAGCTATTGATACTTGTAACAATTAGAAAGAACAAACCAAGATAAAAGATCCACCCTGGAGAGCACAGGAAATCCAAAGAGTGCTGACAGCAAGATTAACCAAAACAGAAGATTTTACAGTCACTAAAAGATCTGAGATCAAGGGAAAGCAACAGAGGACATCAGCAGATGTAATTATCTGTCTAACAAACACACCCAGCAATGTACACAATTACACACACATGCATACACTATCAGATACCACAAAAACCATAAGTGAGCAGAAAATATTCAGGAGGAACCACAATACTGAGACCCACAACACTGCTATCCATTCCTTAGGGACAACACATTTCTAGAAGAGCACACAGCCTATTCAGACAATGTTGAGGTGATTCTGTCAGTGTGAACCAAGAGCTGAGCAAATGGAAGAAATGACACTGAGATGCAGGAAGTAAGGAGAAGACCACATGCCTCCACAAAATCTGACAAGGAGAACCACTCGCTTGCCATTGGCACTGGACACTTGTCCTTGCAAGCTGCTTCCTACCTGTCACCTCACCTGACCCTTGAAAAGCACATGAGCCACAGACCACTGACCACATCAATGGAATCTCTAGGCTATTCCCTAAGTACTACACTGCATAGCAGCCCTCCTAACATGATGATAGGTAGGTGTGATTTGTGACTGCCCCATCTCCCTCAGTGGACTGTGGCTTCCAGCAGCATTTTTCTGCCAATCATCCAGGTTCTTGAAAATGACTCTGGAGAGAGAGAGACTTGTGATTGATCACAGAAGTGAACAATTGATTGGTATGTGGATGGGAGTGTGGACTATTGGGTGGATGGTTACATGGCTTGTCGTGTTTAAGACTAAACAGGTGGCCAGCTAGCCCCCACCTCCTCAGACTACCTGAAGCTGCACAGCACAGGGGTCACAGATCTTCTCATCGATCTCCTTTAAGAGCTTCTTCACCTTCTCACAGGACTCTTACAGGCCAATCTGCTCCTCCAGAAGCTTTCTGTTCTTGACTCACAACACATGGACAATTTTATTTTTGCAGTGGAATCAAATCTTATAGGATCAGGCTGTGAAGGTAACTGAACAACCATCCAAAAAATGATGAGCTCCCTCAATCCTCCATTTGCCATCTCTAATTCTAAGTATTATCATCAGGACCATCAGGAACATCAGCTCCCAGACAGCTTAAGACTGGGGCTCATAGTAGCCAAGTCAGCACCACACAGAGGCAGAACAAATCCAGGGAATAAGCAAATTCCAGTATGACTGAAACTACTTCTGAAAAACCATGGCACCAGAAATGATACTGTGCCCCCGAGAACAGGATGCACTGCCCACCAGGGATAATATCAGCGGGTATAGAGCAAACACTCACTGAAGCTGGGTAGAAGGCCCAACCAGAACAAACTCAGTCTATGGGTTCCATGGACCCAGGTCAGTGAAGCCCCTACAAGCCTGACATGCCCTTCAAGATGCAAACCATTTTCCTAGGTTGGATGACAATATTGGGAGGGACGTAGTATCTTTTCACACCAACAAATCTGAGTCCAAGATGCACAAATCCAAGGGAAACAAGGCAGACTGCTTGCTAACAGGCAGACTGGATAGAAACAGAGCCCTCACTTGGGGTCAAAGACAAAGAGGGCAGAATCAGTCTGTCCCAAGATACATCAGGCACTTACATGTAGGATTCATTTTACTTAATCAGCTGCTTGCACTTGTTCAAGCAACACTGATCTCAACAAGCAATTTCTGCAGGTCCAACATCACCTGCTTGTGCCTCCTTTCAGCATCTCAAGGGAATTAGGCCTGTGGTAGAGAAAAGAGCCTCATGAACACAGGACTCTAAGAACATATGAAATCATGAATGTCCTGGAAAACCTGAGCACAGTAGATACCACAGTCTGGCACCTATACACTGGGAAACCTACTTACTTATTAAAGATACTGTACATTTCCCAGGCCAGAAGAGGCAGGGGATTCAAAGGGAGTTATTTGGGGCTGCATGAGTACCCTCCATGGGTGTTTTGCTATAGATTAGCACTCTAGAAAGATCCCAGAAGTCTTTGACACATATATATCGCCGACCAAAAACCTATGATGACATTCCTCCTGTCTGCAGAACATGGATTCTAATTTCAGGGTTCCTATTGCTACACAATGGACAAGAGCACACACTTAGTATTTGCAGAGAGGAGTCCCAACTTCAGAATGACTTTATAAACCTCACAGGGAATTCCAGTGTGCAACCATTGTGAGCACAGTGGGCAAGAGTTGTGCTGCTCGAAGTGGAGTCCCTGCCTCAGCACTGGCATCTCCTAGATCAGTGACAGTGACAAATATTCATGCCCTGCCACAGACCATAGATTCCCAGGAGTGCACAAAAACACCCATGTCCTCTACCTCCCCACACAAACCATACACAGTCAGATTGCCCATGAAATGCAGTGAAGTGGCACCTCTCAGAATATAAGAAAGAAAATCAGAGATGAGTAGTGACAAGCTATAAGCCTTGTAGCCACAAAGTGAAATTGATGAATAGGACCTGGCTCCTCCGAGTGCTGCCTGGAGCTTTCAGCACACAATCTGCTGATCAAGTACAAAGACTCAGCACAAACTCTCAGGATCCTGAATGTCACACAAGCCAACACCTGTCAAGGACATAGAAATGAATGATGAGAACTCAAATACTACTGTCCCATCTCAACACTGTGATTCAGGCCACAGGCTCTGATTTTTATTTGGAAAAAGCAGAGCAGCCTGTATCCCCACATCACTCCTACCCAGGCTCCATGTTCTGCCTCTCTGGACTCAGGAAAATTAGTTTAGGCACCAGGACACCATGGAGGTACAGCTGCCTGTGTCTCAGGAAAGCATGGCTTGACAATTTGGGTCAAGGTGGTCAGCAGACTACCTGTTGCTCAAATCTTTGTTGATATAATTGTCCAAGATTCCACCAAGCTAAATTTGCTCATATGTCATACTCTATAGCTTAATGGTGAGTTTCCCCAACTCTATCATCTGCTGCTCCTGTTCAGTGAAGGTGGACAGTTGAATTGGTGCCTCCCTAGTAGTTCCTGCATATGGATGAAGACAAATGGACTTGTATTCTTGAATGGCATAGAGCTAGGAGAGTCCAGGGTAAGTAACACAAGGAATCCAGAGGAAGTGTCAGGAACCCAGTGATGGCCACAAAGATCAGCATAGCTGTCCTGAAACTGGGGTCTGGAATCTATGTCTCTAATCAAACACCATGAACAGTCATATGCTCACTGCGTAAAGTAGCCCCCTGACCCTGGCAGACATAACTATGGATTTGGCCATGTGGATTTGGAGTTCAGTGTCACATCATATCTGATGTGATGCAGGTAAATCCTGTTGCCCCTGGAGCTTAGCAGCAGCATGTCCTGATCACATGTGTCCAGGACCAAAGCATCTGAACATCAAATGCCTTGATGCATGTTCAGGAGTATTTCTCTTCCTTCTTATTAGCATCAGATTCCCATGGAAACTTAATGCATCCAGTTATGATCAAGTAAATCCATGTCCAACCGAGAGAGGGACATTAAATTAGTCAATCTGTCCCTCCTGTCACAATTTGCCACTCTGAATGAAATGAAGTAACTCGCTAAAAGAAGCTGTCATCTGGATAATTCATGGTCCTCCTAAATTAACCATCAGAAATGCTTGACTCTGGGTCTGCTCTTCAGAGTCCCAGAGAAGGAGGATGCACCCATAGTTTCCAAAAGCTCTCAGCTGAGCCACACTACCACAAGGTCGAGCTCTAGCTCTCCTCCTGCAAGAAGCTCCCAATGTCCTCCTTAGGATTCACTGTGCCTTCTCTAGGCATTTACTTCTCCACCTTTTACAAGGAGAGCAATGACCAGCTTCCTTTTGCCTCTCTCATATCTCCATGTTCTCCTTCTCTCTCCCAATCACAACCGCAGATTGCCCTGAACAAATAATCCACAGGCATTTGGTGTTGCCATACCCCTCTTGACATTGCAAAGACTATCAAGGGCTCTCCAGGATACAATAGAATCTCCATGGAAGGGACTATTGGGTTAACCACCACCAGCTCTTGTCTTTCTACAAACTAGCTCTACAGCAGTTCAACAGGAGCCATACAGCTCTTACCAGGAGCCTTTCCAGAATCTCAAGGAAAGACCTACAGTAACTCCTCCTTTCAAATCAAGATCTCTCTCTCTCTCTCTCTCTCTCTTTCTCTCTCTCTCTCTCTGTTTCATATGAATATTTTCTCCACTTATTGTGTGGAAATGTGAAGACTCTATTCCAAACACAGACCAGGAAATGGCTCATCCTTTCTTGAGATCTCTAATCAATAACATGATAAACAATGGTTGTTGAGGAATCAGGAGGTCAGAATGTTGGGAAGGAATGATTAGTCCTATAATGTGAACATGCACATTATGGAGATATCACAAGGTTGTAACAGCATAAGGGTGTGGGGAACAGTCCCAGAGTTAATGAGGAAAGTTCCCAAAATCAGCAGCAGCATAGATTCCAGCCATCTTGACATCAGCAAACATGTGATCAACTAGTGACATGTCAGGCTGCAGATGCTAATGACTGGGGCTTTCCATGTGAGTCCTCAGACACAAGACAAACACTCCAAGGAAGAGTGATGGACAGTTCCTGCACTCAAGGTTAAGGAAGGATGATTGACTAGAGAGAGGACAAACACAGATATGGAAAAGCATTTTCAGGAACATCAAATGTGTCACAGTCGTGGGGAGTGTAGTAGTGTTTCATTGCTATGGTGCTTCCCCAAAAGCTACACAAAAGTCAAATTCCCTAATCTGGAGCTACCTGTGACAATGCACATGCTCATAGTAAAGGCGTCACAGACAGCTTAAATCACAATGATCATTGTAGCATGAGAAGGGAAGGCAAAAGTCACGAAAGGACAGATATTTAGGGGCCATTTGCACTGGAGCTTTTCCAGAGCCACACTTTACTCTTTTAAATTTACTGGCATCCATAAAATACAGAGCTAGCACCATATTTACCCTGGATTGTAAATTCTCCAGAAGTCTAAACCATTACTTCAGGAGTGTACTGGGTGGATCATGAAACAAATGAGTTATGTGGGTAAACTTTATCTTGTCTATGTAGTACACAATGTCAAGCCATGCCATACAAGGTTAGCTATCTCAGCAATACCAGATTCCAGAAGTCAAGGGCAATGCCTGGCCTACACAATACTTCATTGCAGTCAAACCTGCATACTGAGGGATGGGTAGGAAATGTCTGACAGATGCGACTTTGCCCTAGCAGGTTTGCAAAGCCAAACAGTCTCCCACCGCGTGGATGTCAGTTCTCCCATCTCTCTATAAGAAGCTGGATGTCTCAGAAGTGAGCTGGTCTCCCCTGTCACCCTGTATGAGGTGACCCAAGGGACAGCCTACTCAAGCTTATTGACAGGTACCGAGTAAGTACCTTGGCTTCAAATCCCTCAGATATGTGCTTTTAGAACAAGGAGATGGTGTATGAATGCACAAGTCACTTACTCTTTGCTCCAGAGTCTCCTGTTAAAGCAGAAGTCGTGCAGGGGCCACTCATCATCACCAGATTCACTAAGTCATCCTTACTCACAATCCAGGACTCCCAGAGCAGGCAGGAATGGGACAGTCTCAGTCCAGGTCCACTGGCTCTAACAGATCTCAGGCTGAACTGGAGATCTGTGTGCCAGTACTGATAGGAAATAAATAAATAAATAAATAAATAAATAAAGCCTCTTGGTGGCTCCCAGCCAGCTGGTGGCTTTCATGTTAACTGTGAGGACGTCAGGCTTTGTCAGCGTACTCTCCTTTCCCAACCATTATTGTCACATAACCTAAAGCATTGCAGTGGGAGAGATTTCATTAACTGTAGTGAAATCTCAATAATGTCTTGTGCTTCTTTATCCTCCGAGAGGGAAAGCAGAGGGTTCCCAGCACAAGGGCCACAGCCTTGTCAATTGCCAAATCAGCCAAACAAGCCAACATGAATCTTTGATCTAGTGTGCTCTTTAGGGACCCAGAGAAACAGGGTAGGCCTAGTGCTTTCCAGAAGCTTCTAGTGCCTGAGCCCCAGCCATGTTAGGCTCAGGCCCACAACATCCATAAGTTTCCACAGCCCCTTCCTTGAACTCCCTTTGACTTACCCAGGACCATTTATTTCTCCATGATTTCCAGTGAGACCTACAGTGTGCTCATTGTATCTCATTCCGGTCTCTTGTTGCTGTCCATTCTCTCTCCCAAGAAGACTTCTCAGTCTTCACAACATGTCTATAGGTGAACCTTATAGGCACTGAACGAATGTGCTAAGGATGCTTGGTGTTGCTACAACGCTGGTGACATCACAGGGAGTTCTAAGAGCTCTCCAGGATACAAGGGAATGTACAGAGAAGGGCCTGCTGCTGTCATGGGCACTGCCTTTTCCTCCTTGTTAGTTATTCTCGCTGGACTGACCAGAAGCTGAGTTTTCCTTTCCAGAAGCCTCTGCTGGGGCACAGGGAAATCCATTGAGTCCTCATCCTTCCAAAGCTAGAGAGTCCTCTCTGCTTGAGCAGAATCCTTTCACTCTTTCACCCATGGGGAGTTGAAGACTCATTTTATAAACACTGCCCACAATTCACTCTTCCACTCCCCAACATCCCTACACAATAATTTGAGAATTAATCATACAGAGGAATTAGGTCAGGATGAGGTGGAGGTGGAGGGTTGAGTGCTCTGAAATGAACAGGCTTCCCATGAAGGATAAGGTTAAGGGAAGGTGGCAACTGGAATTCATAAGTGAGATGTGAGTGTTATGAGAGTCCAGCTGCACAAGAATGTCCTTTCTACATGCCTGGTGTGTTAGTCAGGGCTGTCTAGGGTAACAGCCATTATAAAAATGAATATCCCAATAGACAGATAGACAGACAGAAAGGATTTTGCAATGGGTTGCTGGCTGTGTTGTTAAACCATCAATAGCTGAGTATGAATAGAAAGTCCAAGAGTCAAGTAGTTGCACAGTTCACAATGATGAACATTGGAGCCAGTCTTCTGCATATGTCAGAATCATAAAGAAGTAGACTATAATGCTTGAGGAGGAAGGTAGCATAGCACCATGCCTGGTGTGGGGATTCCTGGCTGTGGAATATGCCAGAATTTGCACAATTGACCCATTCACCTGAGCTTGCTCACCATCCTTGGGGAAAGCTGTACCACAGGCTGAAGCTTGGGCATCTGATCTGGCCACTACCTGATGCCTAGTGGAGGGGTTGCAGTGGGACTGCTGTGTCAGTTGCTGCCCCATAGCCCCTCTTTTCTCAAGCCCCATTGCTCCTGACCCTACACTGCTGAAGATTCATGGCCTTAGGCACCCTGACCCCAGGCTCCTTGCACCAGCTCAGTGGGAGCTGTGTTTCTCTCAGTCCCTGGGAGAGAAGACCTGCCGACACCAAGAGCCCACAGTTAGCCTGCTTCATCATGTCTTGTGCCTGGGACCTGGTGCTGAGCATCCCCATCACACAGTACTCTATGCAGATGCACAGCTTCTCCTACCACATCATTTAGCAGCAGAGCCTGGGGGCCTCGTGCTGCCCTCACAGTCCTTGGTTGTTCAGCTGCTGAGCACCTGTGACAGTTCCCCATTCACTCATCACCACACCCTAACTTGCTATGGGACCTCTACAGCTGCTTGAGAGGCTTTCTAAGGCTGGCAGTCTAAGTGTTTCAGGGTCCTCCAGCCAGGAACCTTGCCAAGGCCTGCCATATGCAGACACCTGTCTGTCTCCATGGAATGAAGCAAAGAGGTACCCTCGAGGGGTTGGGAGAGAAGTGCAGAGGGCACCAGGTTGGGGTGATCCTGACACAGGACAACTCACTGACCTGGCTGAGACATTAACTCAAACTCTGATGCAATGGCATTCATGATCCCTGTTTTTTTTTTTTTTTTTTTTTCTTGTTGTCTTTTTTTTTAATCTCTCCTTTAATCTCATTGTTTTGGTTTTATTGATGTTTAACAGATTTTTGTTTGAGTTGAAACCAAACCAATGAACTTTTTGTAATAAAAGCCAAGCTTAACTCTAGCCTCTCTTCTGCCACACACTCTACATGGCTGCCCCTCCCTTCTCCTGGGTCCTGTAAGCAATCATTCCATCCGTCCCTGCCCTCTCCCTTCACTACTATTCACTTGAGCCAGGCCCTGAGTTAAAGTGTGTGACTCCCAACCAATGCCCAGCAATATACATGTATTCATCCAACCTGTGTCCAGTTTGGACAGTTGCTCACCATTGTTCCACAGAGCCCCTAACTTGGCAGCTGAGGCCAGCAGTAACTAATGTCTTGGCCTCCTACTGCCAGCTTAAGGAGCCTTCAGGGACAGTGTCATGGCACTGGTCAATAAGGAGAGAAAATTCCTGGACTGCTCATTCAGGGAGAAAGGAAAGCACAGCCAGCACCACCTACTCAGCTTCGAATGTGTCCAGGGACCCTCTACTACCAAAGCCTGCACAGGGCATGCCTGGCTCCGTGCTGCCCAGTATGTAGCGCCCACTTAGGTCCCTGCACTGATGATGCCACCTTTGACTTACAGCTGCAGCCTATCTGTACAAGTACCAAGAGTTTAATGTGACCCCACCCCAGTCCCGGGACTCCCTGCTGAGAACAGGAAGCTGCAGTGGTCATAGCTTCCCATCTTCAAATGACTCTCCATCCTGGAGGACTGAACCAAGGGGGTATCCCAATGCACTCAGAGTGGTGATGCAGGGAGAACCGGACAAGGTGACACTGCCACAGGCATGCTTAGATTCCCCACAGAGAACATGGGATGGAATTCTTCTGGGAGGGCTTCCTATTGGGAATATTGGTTCATTTCTTCTTCTTCCATGGCATTTTTGTACAGATTAACCAAATATTCAGAATGGAGTGGTTGTTGTATGGGTAGAACAAAAGATACCCATCACTTGTCTAGATCTCACATGAGTTTATAACTATAGTGAAAAAAATAGGGAAAATAAAAACATCCACCCAGAACCAGCTAAGAACTCCATTCCATCTCTTCTTTCCCTTGAAAGCCTTAGTTATAGTTCAGATGTGAGAACTCTCACCTTGGAAGAGCTTCCTAATTATCTGACACTATTGTGAGCCAGTGACTCACTATCTCCCTAAACTATAATATTCCTGTATTCAATATAATGCCCAGAACAGCTTTGGAAAGAGTAGACAGCCCACGGCCTGGTTGATTGTGGATGTTTTCCTCCTTTTTGTTTTGCAACAAAGTTACAATTGTCTGGGGTGGAGAAATACTTGCTTTCAAAAGTTTGAAACTGGCTTCCTTGACAGTAAAAAGTAGGTATTTATCTTAGAGCATTTTCCTCTGGTCTTTGGAAGCTCAGTTCCTAATTGTTTGGTAAATAGATTTCAATTTTAATATATAATGAGTTGTATCTCACCACAGAACAGAAACTCAATGTTACAAAAAAAATATATTTAACTTATTTATTACCTTGTGAAATGTATACATTTAGGGCATTTTTCAGAAACTTGCTCATACTATATTTATTGAGTATAATAAAAAATAGTGTATATAAATATGTATATATATGTATATATATATTCTTTTATATGGTAAATTATAATGGACATTATTTATAGGGGAAAATATGGAAAATATGCCCATTCATAGTACTATAAGCATTACATAACAACTTTTTCGTATTTTATTGAAAATAACTAAGAAAAAATCTTACTTTGTATGTATGGTTAGAGTTACCCCAAATGTTTTATGTTGATTGTGGTTATTGTGAACAGTGATACTTTTCTGATGACCCCACCCCATCCACTAGCACATTTCCAGCCTTTGTTACTGTATCTGACCCCCAGAGCAACAAGCTTCCCTGCCTTTATATCCCTCACTGTTGAGTGTCTTATAGAAAGGTGTCAAGGGGGTCTTCTCAGAAGATCCTTTGAGTTAGGTGATTTAGGAAAGGGTGAGGAGGTAGTCTCACTCTGGATTCCATGCTGTGAGAAGACAGGACAATGTTGTGGTGGGGCATCGTACATATCTTAGTCTAGGAGGCTGGGGAGGAAGAGTGTGGCTGCAGGCTTCCCATAATCAATTGGGAAGTCCCCCTTGTGTTTGCTAACAGAATAGACTATTGTATGGCTGATGGATCTTGTACTTTGTCTTTGCTTAGGCATTTTACTGGTATTTTATATTGTTAACTTAATACCTGGAAAAAGAGAACACCAACTGTGAAATTGCAATGGCCTATGGTCATGTGTGTTTGATATTATCTTAATTGATAATTGATGGAGCCAGGCCCAGCCAACTGTGGCCTATGTACCATACATAGGCAGGTAGAAGTTAGTTGAGCATGAGCCAGTGAGAAACCAGTAAGCACTGTTCCTCCATGATTTCTTCTTCAAACTCCTGCCTTGCCATCCTGCCCTGCCTTAGCCTCACAGTGGACTGACCTGGAAGTGTAAGACACATAATCGTTGAGAATAGAGTGGTGCACTGTACTAGTGAGCTTCTCATTGCTGTAACAGGATACTTGAGAAAGTCAGTGGGCAGGAAGAAAGAGTCATTTGGTTTCAGGGATTTCACTCCAAGGTTGCCGAGTTCCATTGTTTCAGGCCTATAAGGAACAATGATGCTCACTTTATGGTGGCCAAGAAACAGAGGGGAAGGGCCAAGGACAAGAAATAATAAGGTTTAATAAGCACAGCACTCACTTCTTGTGCCAGCACACTCCTGTTGTGATATTGTGTTTGTGTTCTGACTTAAAAACTACCTTGATGATCAGTGAACAGAGCTGGGCACTAGTGAACCATAGAGGTCTGGAGAGAGGATACAGGGAGTGACAATATAGGACAGAGACAGGTAGTGATAATGTGGGGCATACAGAGGATACCAACCTTTTGACTCTGAAGATTGCCAGAGAGGTAAAAATGGAGTGTGGAACGTCAGAGGGAGGCCAGAGCCTCTGGCCCAGGAGCAGTATGAGATGAGGCCCAGCAATGTCAGAGGGAGGCCTGAACTTCAGGTCTGATAATATTCTCATTCACCGAAAAGATTTGTCACTCATATTGATTTAATAAAATGCTGATTGGTCAGCAGAGACAGACAGACAGTATAGGAAGGGCTAAGAAATTAGTAGAATTCTTCCAAGAGGAAAGACAGAGACTCAGTTGCTATCTAGATACAGAGGAAGCAAGATGAGAATGTCGAATTGAGAATACAGGCTAAGCCACGTGGCTAAACATAAATAAGAACTATAGGTTAAGTTGTAAGAATTTTTTAGTAATAAGCTGCAGCAATAGGCCAAACAGTTTATGATTAATATAAGCCTCTGTGTGTTTATTGAGAATGAATGGATGTAGGACTGGGCAGAACAAAAACTTCCATCCTCCCAGGCCCGGGAGCAACGAGTGACCACCAGTTGAGACTACAGCAGTGGCTTCCAGCTGTTCCTTCCAGAAGCTATCCCAAAAAGTATCTGCGAGAAAGAGCACCCGTGTCCCAGCCATCATTCACTGCCATTTCTCAATTGGAGATACGCTGTTGCTACATGAACCACAGGATCCTCAGTCCCCACCTACACATAGAGGAGCAATAAGTGGAAGTGTGGTCTGCCTCCAACTTGAGAAGAGACCACCAGAGCTGTAGGCCCACCTGCACCTCAAGGAGTCACCACCTGAGCCTCGGACCCACTTCTTAGCGTACCCTGGAAACTCTGTTCTGTTTGCACCCCAAGAAGCAATCAATTGAGCCACATCCTCCAACTATAGCAATAGGAGAAAAAGAGACCCTATGAAGCACAAGCTCCACCTACATCGTTCAGAGGAAGAGATGCATAGACAACAAAATACAAACTCACTCAACATTAAAAAGAAACTAGTGATGCTACAACAGTAAGACCTGAACATTCCAACACAGATGAAGCAGAAGAAAATGATTGAATGGTAACTTTTTCAGCATGATTGAGGCCCTTAAAGAGGAAATGAAAAATTCTCTTAAATAAATGATGAAAAGGACAAGCAAAAAAATGTGAGAAATCAACAAATCCCTTAAAGAAAACCAAGGGAAATAAATCAAACAAATGTAGGAAATAATCCAACACATGAACTCTGAAATAGACACAATAAAGAAAACACAGACTGAGAGAATCTGCAAATAGAAAATCTGTGTATATGCTCAGGAACCACAGCACGCATAAACAACAAAATACAAAGATTGAAGACAGAGTTTTAGGTGTTGAAGATACAATAGTGGAAATAGATTCATTGATCGATGAAAATTTTTTAAATCCAACAAATCCTTAACACAAAACATGTAGGAAATCTGGAACATCATTAAAAGACTGAATCCAAGAATAATATGTATAAAAGAAGGAGAAGTCCAACTCAAAGGCACAGAAAATATACTCAAGAAAATAGTAGAAAAAAAGTTCCCAACCTAAAGAAAGACATGCCTATGAAAGTACGAGATGCTTGCAAATCACTCAATAAACAGGACCAAAACTGAACAAAAAGTCCTCTCACCACATAATAATCTAAACAATATCATAGAAAATAAATGAAGAATATTACAAGCTGAAAAGGAGAAAGGCCAGGAAACATATAAAGGCAGACATATAAGAATTATTCCTGACTTCTTGCTGGAAATACTGAAAATGAGAAGGCCCTTGACAGATATTATCCAGAAACTAAGGGACCACAGATTCCAACCATAGATGACTATAACCATCAAAGCTTTCATAGATGGATAAAATAAGATATTCCTTCATAATTCCAAATTTCAACAATACCTATCCACAAACCCAGGCCTACAAAAATTAATAGAAGGAAAACATCAACCAAAGCTACATCCACAGGAACACAGGCAATAGATGAGTTTACATCGACAAATCCCAAAGAAGTGAAATGAAAACACAATGTCATCATCACCAACAACAAATAACAGGAGGTAGCATTCACTGGTCATTAATATCCATTAATATAAATTGTGTCAATTCATCTATAAAAAGACAAGTCTAATAAATTAGATATGAAAGTAGAATTCATCCTTTTGCTGCATACAGGAAACATACCTAACCTCAGAGACAGACATTACCTCATAGAAAAGGGTTGAGAAAAAAAATTTCCAATGAAATGTACTTAAGAGGGTGTACCTATCCTAATATCTAGCAATCTAGACTTCAAACTAAAATCAATCAAAAAGGAAAAAGAAGGGCATTTCATGTTCTTAACAACAAAAATCCATCCAGAGGAAATCTCAAATCTGAACATCGGTGCCCCAAACACAAGGGCTCCCACATTTGTAAAAGAAATATTGCTAAAGTTAAATCACTACTCATGCATCAGGGACAACTCCACTGTTTACTGCAGTGCTCTGAATCTGTTGGCTGGCCATGAAGCCCTTAACCTGAAGCTATGGGGAAACTTGCATATTCAAAGCATAAGGGATCCCTTCTCTAACTCTCAATAAGCTGCACAGTGCAGAACACTCTCCATTCTAGGTCCGTGGGAACCTCAGCTCCTTTCAGTGAAAATGGCACATAGATCTTAGGGAACAGGACAGATGAAAAGTGTGGGTATCTATACATGCTGTAAGGTGATGATTTTCTTCAATGCTTCCTGCAAGGTGGGTTTCTTTTTCCATGCTGTGAATATATGTTTCTATTACTGGATGATGCCTAAAGCTGTTTCAGCCAATGGGAAGGTAGGACATAACCAGGCAGGAAGTATAGACAGGGCTACCAGACCAGGAGAATGCGGGGAAGAGGAAGGCAGAGGGGAGCAGCCAGAAAGATGCCATGTAGATGCCAAGGGATCAAGAGGGCTGGGTAAGCCAAGACAAAAAACAGACACATAGAAATGGGTTAATAATTAAGAAAAAAACTAGCCAATGAGAAGTCTGATTCATCTACCAAACAGTTCATAATTAATATATGTCACTGTGTGTTTCATTGGGACTAAAGTTCTGTGGGTCCAGACAGATCCAATGTCTGCCTACACTTCCCTCCATCAGGCCAGAATCCATTCTCAAGTATTTGTAGCCAGTTGCCTCTGCACATGTATGAGAGGTAACTTTGTGTGCTCTGATAGCTAAATTCAATTCTTCTGTGAGGCCATGGCTGCAGCATAGCTTCTCCATTGCATATTAGGTACCAAACCTGATATCAGGCCTCCTACTACAGGAAGAGATGACAGATGGAAAGACCCCTGGGCTCCAAAAAATATTAGTGAGGCACCTTTGTTCATGTGAGATAGAGAGAAAGAGAGGTAGAGAGAGACACATACAGAGAGAGAGAGAGACTCAGAGAGAGAGAGAGAGAGGGAGAGAGAGCAGGAGGGAGAGAGTATGTGTGGAAGGCAAAGCAGGATAGATCTCTTTGAACTCTCTGAATCCCTGGGGCAGGGGATAGGGAAAGTCAGCATGAATAACAGTTTCCCTTATTACCTATCACTGTGCTACACAGGAGCTTGTATTGGCACACTGGTCCCTGTGATGAACACTTGAAACAATTTAAAAGAGGGTAAGGCTTCTTTTAGCTCCTGGGTTCAGAGGGTTTGGTCCATGGACCTCTGGCTCTTCTTTCTGTGCCTGTGGTAAGGCAGAGCATCATGGCAGGAGCAGAGCTGATCTTTTGAAAACCAGGAAAGGGGGAGGGGCAGAAAAAGACCCACTTTAAGGGCATGCAGTCATGTTCTTCCTCCAAGCACACTGTCCCTCCCAAGATTTCCATGGCTTCCCAGGGAGAGAGAGAGGCGCCTGCAAGACATACCAGCTGCCACAGGCCACAATTTAATTTTATGTCTACTTGAAATATGATGGCATGACAATGGAGGAATTGATTTCTTAAATGTCATTGAGTGGTAAAATTTGCGTGTTTGTAAGGGTCACCATGTTGGGGAGTACCAGTTTATAACACTGAAACCCTGAAGGCCTGGGTCTTAGAGACACAGAACAATAGCAGGTATCACTGAAGTCAGTTCTATCAGTCTGTGTTTCTCCCAGACCTCTAGATGAAGATCCAGAGAAAGTCAGTTTTCCCCAGACATTCACATTAAGTAGGCTGCCCCTTGGGAATGGAGCTGAAGGGCACAGAGACACTTCTGGCAATAAAGGCATTCAGACAAGCTGGCCAGGCCTTGAGCAGGAGTCCAGTGTAGCTCTCGCTCCCCCTAGATGCCCCAGTGAGAATTGCCTTCACTTCAATTCCTTCCTTGCCCTCTCTGACAAAACAGAATAATGTCACCCAGTATCAGAAATCAGATTGACATAACCAACTGAAGCCACATAAGAATAGAGCAGAAAGGGTCCATAAAGATCATTTTTCCACACCCTAAAAACAGGCCAAGGAGGTGACAGGAATTTGTCTGGCCTCTATGACTCTGGCTGAATCCACAGATGGGAAGTGAAAAACAGGAACAGCTGGTTCCTGGTCAAGGTC
The DNA here is from genome assembly GCF_943737965.1 of Phodopus roborovskii. Classification (NCBI taxonomy): domain Eukaryota; kingdom Metazoa; phylum Chordata; class Mammalia; order Rodentia; family Cricetidae; genus Phodopus; species Phodopus roborovskii. Next base: position 109,175 of record NW_026125624.1, read on the forward strand.
AGGTCTTCCTTCTGCCCCTTTATCACCACTCAGCAATTGGGTGAAGACAGCAATCCTGCCAGCCATCATGGAGCAATACATGCTTTTGGATCACATCTTGTTGAAATCTATCATTCCCACTTTGTTTGATCTTAAAGATATCAGTACTGTAAGTCTAGTTTTTGAAAACTCTGTTGGCAGAACAAAGATGAATTAAATAGTGAGCTCCTATCATGAAAATAGTGAAACTAAAATGCTCCGATCGGTGGTGCATTCCTTTAATTCTGACACTTGGGAGGCAATGGAAAACCTGAATCTGTGAGATCTAGGCTGCCAGGGGGTATAAAGTGAGACCTTGTCTCAGAACAGAAACCTGAATCTCCCTGTGTATGACAGATTTAGTAGCACTTAAAAACAAAATGTTTTCTGCTTTTGATTGATTGAACAGATACTGTTTGTCCTTTTGGGGTAATACTGACAACATTTGACACTTTATCTGGCACAAAGGTCTGCATGTCCAACTTCATTAATTTTTATTCTCCAACTCCCATAACTCAGCATGATATGGAGGCCACTTAACCAAGCTAGTTGGAACAACCACCAGTAAGTCACACTCTGCTAGGCCTATTTAAGCTGTGTGTAGCAGACTTTAGTTGAATGTCAAAAGTTCAAAATTTTAGCTCTGAAAGCAGCTAGAGTGTACGTTGTTGGGCATAAATGACACTCATGAGGTGACCATTCTTAACAAAGGCTGAGTGTGAAGTGTCCATCAAAGCAACTAGGAAGGCGAGATAGCAGGACCATGATCTTGGACCATGTGTGTAGAGGATCTCATTTTTGATATGAGTGTGGCAGAGTATAGCTCAGTTCTCAGCCAATAGATACCTCCCTGTGGATAATTATGGCAGATGTTGGAACTGTTAACTTCTTTCTAGTGTATTATGAGTGTGGTGCTCAGCTTTGTGTCCATGTGCACATGTGTACCATGTGGCTGTCTGTGTGCCCTGTGCTCATGCCTGTGCATATAGAGGCCAGAGGAGGACATAGGCTCTTTTGTTTTACTGCCTCAGCATTTAGACTGGACTGGCTGTCCTAACCCTGGGGTAGCACACATGGCCACGCCCAGCTTTTATGTCAGTGCTGCAGGTTCAAACTCAGGGTCTCATGTTTCCACAACAGGAGCTCTTACCAACTCAGTCATCTCCTCACCCCAAAGCTTAGAGCTTAATACGGAAAACTGCCAAATTTTCACTCATTGCAAAACAAAGTGAAGCAAAAATTAATGCCATGGGACTCAATACTATCTGCATGACCCTGAGTGGCCTTTGATAGTCGCATATAAACAGACATATATAGACACCTATGTTTTTTCTTTTCCTAATTTTCAACTGGAATCCTTTGGAAGGTACAGCTTACAACTTACAACCACAGTTCCTCTAAAACTGGAATCTGGTCCCAATATTTTTCTAGTTTTAAAGCACTCCAGCAAGATAAGGCCTTGAATAGGGACTCACTCTATAATATCAGCCCCCAGACTCAAGCATTTTCAGGTGGGTCTGTGCCACACTTTGGACCTCTTAGCCAGCACCAGCCCCTGACTATCAGGACACTAATTTGTACGGAAGTGCTTCTCCCATTACACATATCTGTCATTTGCCAGGAACTGCCTTCCTTGCTAAAACTGCTCTTCAGCCATAGAAAATAATATAGGGGTTCTGAAGAAGGATGGAAGGAAAGGGGGAAGGGACAACAGAAGGTAGGAACAAAGGTAGGAACGGAGGGAGGGGAAAAATGGAGTGAGGAAGGAAGGAAAGAAGGAAGGAAGGGAAGTAAGGAACACGTGCTTACCAGGAATTCTTACTTCTAGTTATATATCTAAAAGAAATGAAGGCAGACATTTAACACTTTCAGGGATGGCAAAAGGGCTCAGTATGTTAAGGCATTTGCCACCTGACATGAAGTCCAGATTTCTACCGAACAGTGTCCAGGAAGGAAAATAAATGTTCCCACTCTACCTCCTGACCAACTCAGAGCATTGTGAAGAGCCATGGGAAATGGATTTTCTAAGATTTCTTATTTATATGTTCCTTGTTTAAAACTCCTAAGAAGGAATAATTTGTAAAGTGGTTTCATATTCAGATACACAATCAAGAGCATTTCACTTGATGGGAACTTGAGAGTGGCATCCATCCTTGAACCAGTTAAAAATCCTAGTCACTTACCCCTGTAGGAGTTGTTGCTTCTGTAAGTTATGTAATCAGCCACCAGAGCATGTGCTAGCAAATGCAATTTTCTGTTTAGATACAGGGTGTGTGCTAGAGACACCCAGCTTGAGATCACCCCTCTGTGCACATCAGCACAGCATGCGTGACCCCAGCTGGCTCTTGGTTAAGGTAGGCCTACATAAGTGTGTGGCTGACTAGGCCAAGAGATCATTCCACATGCAAAGCAGGTGTGACCATTTAAAAACACTACTGGGTCCTGTTTACCTTGTGGTTACAAAGGATGTGCTTTTCCATCTCACTGCTTCTCTGGCTGCACATCAGGGCCAATGCAGACATGTCAAACAAACCCTGAAGATTGCTGCACCTGCACAGCCAGAGTACCAAGCTTGGTGGAGGGTGTCAGGATTGAAACACTGAGCAGACTGCCTGGAGAAGTTATGAAGAAGCTTCTGCTACCACCACTGTTTTATTAGAGAGTAATGGGCTTCTACACCCAAGCAAAGGGATGGGCTATGAATAGGAGGAAATCATGCACCACCTGGGGTCAAGGCACAGGCACTGCAAACCTGAAAGTTTTGAAAACAACCTTGTTTGCTCAACCTTGTTTGCATGGAAGTTCTACATCTGGGTGGGAAGGAAAAGCACTGTAAGGGAAAAGCACTTAAATTTCCCAACAGAAGATGTTTACACTTCACCCAGATTTAATCAGACTCTCAGACAGCATCCTCATAGCATAGCAGGGCATTATTCATTTGAATTTGAAAGATGGTTCTTAGATTATGGGAATCAACCAGAGGAAGTATTGTTCCTCGATATGGGCTCCAACCCCAGACTCAGTAGTGACTGCTGAGAGCTACACTTTTGTTTATTGTGAGGATGTGGTTAATGGCAAAACAATGTTGAGTTTCCTTTGGAGGTATAGTAACATTATATTGTTACACTGTTGGTAGCTGGCCTTGAGTCACAAACTCTTGCAGAATTACTTACATCTTAAAACTCTAATTGAGCCTTATCTTGGTAAAAGAGAAAACTGCAAAACAATCAGACTGTTCCACTCAACTCAGGAGCTGAGATGAACCAGATAACAGGAACTGAGATAAGCAGACATTTATGGTCTGATGTTTATGGCCTGGGACATTACCAGAGCCCCAGAGTCAGCACAGCTACCCCTCCCCACTTCCTCCTGGCTTTGCTTTAAAAACCCCTTTTTTGCCTAATAAAGTTAGACCTTGACAGGCATTGCTTGGTCTCCTTCCTTCTTTCTCTCCCATTATTTTCAGGTTCTAGCCCACCTTGACCCAGGAATAACTAGGCCCCACTGGTCGGGGCATTACACAAACGTGAGACACTCACCCTAATGTCTGTCATTAGCACATTCAATGGCTTTCCCAAGGCCAAAGGTACATATGTTTTGGTTTTCCAGACAAGATTTCTCTGTGTCACCCTGGCTATACCTGAACTCGCTCTGTAGACCAACCAGCCTGACCACAAACTCACAGAGATCCAACTCTGCTTCCCAAGTACTGGGTTTAAAGTATTGAGCCACCATCACACATAGACACCCCACATGCCACCACAACGACCACCACAACTGGGCTGATATTTTCTGTTTTAAGGAAAACATTTCTGTTTTAAGGAAAAACATTTTTTACACAATGTTCCCACTTACCTTCAGGCTCTTTATCTTTCCTGAAAACAAAAGCAGAGCAACACAAAGAGCCCTTGAGAAAAAGAATAACTTGTTTTCATTGGCATTTAACCCCAGGCATTTGAGCACAAAAAGAACTAGAATGCCTGTGTACTCTTTCCACAGATGGATTCCCATACCAAGATCCACTGATTGGCTTTAAGCATTACCCTTCTTTCCAGCAATAAGGTCAACTATTACTGTAAGAGTGCCAACACTCTTGCCTTACTGACACCAGTCTCAAAACCCAGAGTTCAAATCCAAACGGTCATACTAGGAAAAATAGCAATTTCCCATCTAAAAACACTACTGTCCATGAGACTGGGTGTCTGATAAACTAGGACTTTAGTCAGGACAATGCAAACCCCTCTTCTAACAGTGCACTTGATCACCTGAGATCATTGTCTGTATCCATTATATACACACCCCACTCTAACAATGGAGTATGTGTATCTTCCCCTTAACAACCATCAGAATTAAACATTCTATTATATCTTACCATTGTTGCATCCAGGTATAAAAGTAGGGAGATTTGGACAGGGCAAAGATTCTTTTATCTTGTCCCACCTGGAACCGTCTTTGGTTTCACCTAAAACTGACACCCCATACAGTAGTTTGAAAGAAAATGGCCCCCAAAGGAACTGTCACTGATGGGAGAGGTGGCCTTGATGGAGTAGGTGTGGCCTTGTAGAGGAAGTGTTATTGTGGGTTTGGGCTTTGAGGTCCCATACGTACTCAAGGCACTGCACAGTGACACAGACTACTTTGTGCTGCCTGCAAGATTTACGATTGTTACCTGTCTAGCAACATGTCTGCATGCAGGCTGCCATGTCTCACCATGATAATGGACTGAACCTCTGAAATGTAAGGGTGCCATCACAAATGTTTTTCCATTATAAGAGTTGCCATGGTCATTGTCTCTTCACAGCAGCAAAAGCCCTAAGACACCCCCATCTACTCCTTGTATGAAAAGTCCCATGAGAAAGTACCCAAACCTGTTCAAGTAATTTGGGTCTAAATGTCCAAGCCACAGCATGTTTTTGGCTTCTTTTGAACTTTTTCTTACTTTACTTCACCCTGCCAAACACGATGTAGTTCTCCCATGTTCTTTTCCTTAAAAGATCCTAGTAAAATGCATTCATTGATGTTCTACAAGTGTTTTTCTCTCCAGGCTGTCCCCACCTGAATTAATGCAGACTTAATTCAGACCAGCCACTGTGGCCTTTACTCTGCCACAAGGTCAAGCTTGTCTAAACTATATTTGGTTGCATAATAAGTCAGCTGTCCTCCGACCGAGCTTTCAGGGAAGATCCTATATTTTTTTTTCATCTTTTGACTATAGAGCATTACGTTATTTTGTAATCAGGTCATTTTTAAAAGAGAATTCAAAAAGTCTTCAATCAGCTAATTAAAGAATGAAATGTCTATGCCATTTTCTTGAAAGTCCAATATAGCTACTTAGTATATGTCTTAGAGTCTAAAAATTGAGTATACCTACCAAATAGTAAGGAAATATAAAAAATTAGAAAAAATCCATCATATTTGATATTTATGTTTACTTATGTATTTAAAAAACCTCAAAAAGTATACATCTTGGATTTTTAATGTTTTCCATAAAAAGCCTGAATTGATACTCTTAAAATATGGTTAAGGTATTTTGCCATCACAAACAACAGGAACTGAACTCCAGTGCTGTTCAACTGTGTCAAAGCAAAATTAGTGAATATATAAATCAAGAGAATCATTATTAAGCCATACACAACTAAAAAAAATCTAGAGAGAGTTCTCATAACTCTTCAATAATATTTTCTTCTCCTCTTTACTTACTTCCAACCCAAAGTCTTTGCAAACCAAATCTGGTTCCTTAAAAAGAAAAAGTAAAATCTTTTCCCAACCCTTTACCCTGAGGTAATGTCTATCTTTGAAGCTAAGATGTGTTTCTTTTATGCAGCAGAAGGATGGATTCTGTCTTCGTATCCATTCTGTTAGCCTGTGTCTTTTTATAGGTGAGTTAAGACCATTAATGTTGAGGGTGAGTAAGGACCATTGATTGTTGATGCTTATTTGATTTAGGTTTGATGTTGGCAGTGGTATTGTGAATATATTAGTTCTGCTTCACCCTTGGTTTCTGGTGTAGTTGGATTATCTGTTGCCTACATTTTCGTGGGCGTAGTTACCTTCCTTGGGTTGGAGTTTTCCTTCTAATACTTTCTGTAGGGCTGGATTTGTAGATACATATTGGGAAAATCTGGTTTTGTCATTAAATATCTTGTTCTCTCCGTCTATATTGACTGAGAGTTTTGCTGGATATAGTAGCCTAGGCTGCCATCTGTGTTCTCTTAATACTTTTAGGACATCTATCCAGGACCTTCTGGCCTTGAGGGTTTCCATGGAGAAGTCAGGTGTAATTTTGATAGGTCTGCCTTTATATGTTACCTGTCCTTTTTCCTTCGCTGCTCTTAATATTCTTTCTTTATTCTGTATGCTAGGTGTTTTGATTATTATATGTCGAGGGGTCATTTTTCTTTGGTCCAGCCTATTTGGGGTTCGGCATGCTTCTTGTACTTTCATGGGCATGTCCTTCTTCAGATTTGGAAAGTTTTCCTCGATGATTTTGTTGAATATGTTTTCAGCACCTTTGAGCTGGGCTTCCTCACCTTCGTCTATGCCTATTATTCTTAGGTTTGGTCTTTTCATGGTGTTCCACATTTCCTGGATGTTTTGTGTTAATGATTTGTTGAATTTATGATTTTCTTTGGTCGATGAATCTATATCTTCTAGTTTATCTTCTGCGCCCGAGATTCTCTCTTCCATCTCTTGAATTCTGTTGGTTATGCTTGTGTCCATAGTTGCCGATTTTTTTGCCCAGCTTTTCAATTTCCAGCATTCCTTCCGTTTGTGTTGCCTTTATTTTCTCATTTTCAGTTTTCAAGTCTTGAACCGTTTCCTTCACCTGGTTAATTGTTTTTTCTTGGCTTTCTGTACTTTCCTTAAGGAATTTGTTCATTTCTTCCACTTTTTTGTTTGTTTTTTCCTCCATTTCTTTAAGGGATTTCCTCACATCTTCTTTGAGGGCCTCTATCATTTTTATGATGGTAATTTTTAAGTCATACCCTTCTGCTTCCTCTGCTTTGTTGTTGTGTTCCATTCTAGTTGGTGTAGAATCCCTAGATTCTGGTGGTGTCATGTTTGTCTTTCTGTTGTTAGGTATTCTCTTGTATTGCCTTCTTCCCATAGCTTCTTCCAGTAGGTGTTGGTGGTGTCTCCCCCCTCTCTTTATGGTACTTCCCCGATGGGCTTATGTGGGTCTGAGATTCAATATCTGTAGCTCTGTGAGATCCAAGCTCTCTAGGAGGTTTCTCCGCAGACAGGGATCCAGGGATGGGGTCAAGGATGAGGATCCAGAAGAAGATGCCAGCAGGTACTCACAGTGGACCTCTGGCCAATAGCTCTGGCCGATAGCCGGCTGAAGAGGAAGAGGGCTGAGCTGGAACATGAGAAGGTTTTGCAGGATAGTGGTATCTCACTGGAAACTGGCACTATCGAGATGAGACCTCGTTCTTTGGCAGAGGCCAGGATTTGGGGGGTCAAGTATCTTGCCCTCAGGAACTCCAAGTGGACCTCCAGAGATAGGCGGATCTCTGGGAGGGGCCCGGGACTCCAGCAGAGGACTGGAGGCAGGGTCAGAGACCAAGCTGGTGGAAATTACAGGTGGTCCCATGTGGATAGTAAGGTCTCCTTTGTTCAGAGTTGCTCCTAGAAGTCTCCAAAGTAGGGTGGACTGTTGGCTCCACCCTCTGTCCAAGTGCTCAACCAGAGCAGCAGGACCGTGGGTGAAGTAGGGCCCAGGGTAGGGGGGTAGGCTGGCGGTGGGGTGGGTGGGGGGTGTATCAGAGCTCCAAGAGTGCACTGCAATGTCCATGCTTGTGGGTCTAGCCTTATGACTCTGAGCATGGGGAGGCAGGAGGAGGCTGAAAGGGCTCACTATACTGAGACGGTTTGCAGCCATCTACAGCAACATCTGCACAAGGAGAAGACACAGCTGCACAAAGTGGTGGACAAGCTGAGGCAAGAGACCCAGAAGGTGCTAGGGGAATGGATCCTGCTGCAGCACTATCTGGGGGAACTGAAAGTCATCTTTGAGGAGGAAGAAGAAGGCATCAGAGAGTTCTGGACCCAGGAGCAGCAGGTAGGGACAAGCAGATATGTCTCCGGGCTAGGACCTGCACCATTTCCTCATGTTACCTAAGCCCGTCTACCCATCCATCCTAATGTGCTTTCCGTTATCACTTTACTCGCCCTCCCACACACATTCATCCACCTCACTCTCATGACGACATCCAGCTGTTCATCGGGGTTTCTACAAGCAAGTCTCTCGTAATAATTAATTGGCAAACAAACTCTGCTGCTTTTCTTGAAGCTTCAGGTCAAGCAGGGAGAGGGCTCAATAATACAAAACATACTTCCAAGTCATTGAGATGGTAGGAATGCTGTGTACTGTCTTGAGGAGACAGTTTCTATCCTGTGGCCCATTGCCTTTGCAGAGTCCATGTGACATCACTGGGGCACAGGGGAATCAGCTGGGAATTAGTAGATCCTACTACAAATGTCAATGAGTGATTCTCATTGGCCCTGTGTTGGATTTCAGGTGGCCTTTCTTCTTAACATTCTCTGCATCCCGATGTGGTCTCTCCACTCTGCTCAACTCTTGCTTCACACTGACAGGAACCTCAGTGCAAGGTGGCCACAAGTGTTTCCTGTGTGTTTCCTTGGCAATGTATCCCATCACACAGCTTACAGTATGGTGCTGATGGATTGTCCAGGCATGGGGAAGGGACTTGTGTCAGGCTGGTTGGTTGTTTGGGAGCTCTGAGGCTTCTAGAAAAAAAAAAAATCCAGACTGTTCAGCATAGTCTGGCCAATCACAACATATTCTCCTTTGCAATTTTAGTCCTGGGGTATGGAGTGTAGAGTCATTGGATTCTTCTGGAATATCTGCTGTGCTTAATCCAAACTGAAGTGATCATCTACTATGTTATGTCCTCATCTTCTTTTGTGCTCAGACTCCAACTGTGTATTTCTCTCTGTGTATCTCCCTCGGTCTCTGTTCTTTCGTGTTTTGCTCTGTTCTGTTTTTGTTTTTGTCGGTGGTGTTGGTGGTGTTGTGTTTGGAGCTATGTGAATCGTATAGTACACCAAGCTTGTGAATAATCGCTCGAAGAGATTTCCGGTTTGTCAGTCTCTGCTCTGAAACAGGCATTCTTCCTACCCAGAAGCTTTGATTTTGGTAAAACGGGAAGGCCATCAAGCTCCTGGTATCCTCCCTGCGTGCTTGTACAGTGAGCGAATGTACTCATGCCTATACTGAAAAAAAAAAAAAAAAAAAAAAAAAAAAACACGCTCCTAAGGATACATTCTTCTAATGAATAGGTGCATCAGAGACTGGAGGGAAATCCCCAGTCCCAGCAGAAGGAGAGCAAGCTGGGCAATCAGAAAAAGAATTTTGCAGAAAAGCTGCAGCATTACTTGACTGTCTCCCTGATGAGGTATGTACCAGAGTGGCAGTTGGGATTTGGATCCAAGTGGATCTCTTCCTTCTCCCTTGGATGTCTGCCTTTTGAGGTATCTGCATATACAGAGCTCTCCCCGACAGTATCAGCAAAAGAACAAGTCAGAGTTGTGCTGATGCAGATAAGAAGAGGTTCCCTACAGGTAATAATATGCTCGATATGCAGGGAGTTATAGAATGATGCCCACCTTGCTCCCTTCTGAGTTTTGTGGTATGTTCTCACAGGGCTTTCTTTGACCTCACACAGCTCTGCCTGCTTTTGCCTCCTAAGCCTGGGCTTCAATAAAGCTGTGTCTTAAAATGCCGGAAGCAAATTACGTTTTCACTGAGAAACATAAGCCGTATGGATGAGATTCCCGTCCTTGGCTTCTCTTTGCTATTCTGTTGGCTGTTCTCTTTGTTTGGCCATTTCCCATGGAAAGTGCCCGGCAGATACCGTAAGTTCAGACAGATGTGTCTGCTGAGGGATCCTTGTGAACTCTCACAAGGTGTTGCCTATCGCAGACTCTTTTAGAGAAAAAGGATGTCGATTCCTTAGGAATCGTTTCATCCTTAGGAAAACAAGGCTGGTTTTCTTTACTAAATCAAAACCCCCAGGAGACCCCATGATCCCAGGCACACATCTGAGGCAATACTGCTCCACCATGGTAGGCTCCATCTTGCATATTGCCTGGATGGAAGGTTCCTTCTCAGCGGGAGCCATGAAGATGTCCCGTGGCTTTGTGCAGTTGTCTAAGCAGCAATGTTGTATTATGTCTACCTATAAATTGGGGTGGCCCATGTCTAATTCACCATGAATATTCTGTTTTCTCTCCTATGCTGTTACACATGGATTTAATTTGCTATTCCTTGTGTTACAATATTGTCACCGGACTGATGAAGAATGCTTCATTCTTTCTCATAGAGCACATATGTACATTACTCCGATCAAATGTGACACTTGTTAAAGGTTGAAAATATTGAAACTCAAGGGATCGGTGACCATTCATTGTTCCTTAGGCATACAAACAATGGCTTCCATCGAAAGATCAATGCTGAGCATCAGGCACAATGTGTCTTTTGGAGAGGTCAGAGTTTAAGAGCCCACAAAGACGGACCCCGCTAGGAATGTACTCTAAATGCCTCCTTTCCTCCGGCAGATCAGGAAAACTACAGCAAGAACTGGGCATGATGAGAGCCTCGTGCAGACAGACATGCTGCAGCAGGGCCACTAAACTTCTGTGACAGGCAGGTGACCTACCATCGTGTGACATTTCCAGAAACCATGGCATTCTTCGGGTGGAGTTTCTTTCTTGACTCTGGTCTCCTGGGTGTCGATGGGCCCTGATTCTATCTCATCGTTGAACGAAAAAGGCTACTTTTGGATCTCATTGTCTTTCTTTCTCTCACAGCACCCTTTCAGTGAATTCAGAAGGCTGAAGGAAGACACAGAAAACCACAAGCCATAGCATTCTCCACTCAAGGACCAAAACATCAACCCTTAATGATTGCTTCAACTTCCAAGCCCTAAGACGCCTGGCTATCCTTGTCATGATTCGCTTTGAACAATCTGTGGCTGCCTTCCAACCATGTGTCCCTAGCTGGCCACGGTGTTTAGTCTGTGGAACTAAATCAGACTGTAAAGAATAGCGCTTAGCTTAACTTTCTTGTTTAGTTCATTGATTTCATGTTTGCTTACTTTGACATTTTGGTGTTCTCTGTTTTGCTCAGAAGTTTTGTCATTTTATTGTTCTTGGTTTATCCTTGATATTTTGCTAAGGCTACATGTTTTATGTATCAAGTACCCTGTTTAAGCCCCTGTTGAGTCAAATGACTTTGCTTTTGTAAATAAAAAATAATTCAAACTCTTCCTCTTTAAACTAGACATGGATTCAAGTGTGGTGTCACGCTCCTGTAACCACAAAACTCCACAGATAGAAATGAATCTGTGCATCTTCCTGGTGACTTGAGACAATTTATTATTTCCCAGACGGGCGGAGCTACAAACCCGGTTGGTGCCTTCAGTGGGCACGGATTGGTCTACTCCCTAGTCAAACACTACTTGATGCCAAAAGATCCATATTCCACATGTGACATCACATATTTACTATTCCAAGAAATGGAGTCTCCATACACACATATATTCATGACATGATGATGTGCAATGTATTCTTGAGAAATACACCTGTGTCTACTAATTCATCTTGGGAAATATGAAACTCCATTATGGGAATATAAAATACATGAAACCCACCTATATCTGCTTCTGATTTCCTTCAAAGATAGCAACAGTGACAATTGCAAGGTAGAGATCGAAACCCGCTAACGCATATGGGGACACACATTATTTTAAGGTGCAGTTGACTGGACTACTTATTTCACACAAATCTTTTCTTCAGATTTGTTTACTTAATATTTATGTGCACTGGTAGTTTGCCTTCTCTCTGTGTACCAAAGTGTACTGATCCCAAAACACTCGAGCAGGGCAATGGATGAAGGTAAAGTAAAGCCGATGACAAAGGCAAGGGAGTTTGTCTTGGGATGGCTCACGTTCAAGCAGAGTGCCTCTGGCTTCAGGGTCATTGCTCAAAATCCCTAAGGATCAGGATAAATCTGTTATGTCACCTCTCACCTAGATGACAGTACAGGTTAGGCCCAGGACAGAAATGGAGAAGTAGGAAGATACTCCTGTGGATGTTGGTTTGCAAAGGATGGCTGTTGATGCACTAGCTATTCAGTGTCCTTAGGTCGTAAATGTAGTGCTACCTTCTTCTGAGGAGTGAGCATGTCAGTGCAAAACTAGGAAGTGTGTGGGATGGCTGCTGATACCCTACTCTTTACTGTAACAACTCTCAGAAGGTATTGAGGAACGGTTCACTCCAGAGGAGTGCTTAATTCTTGTGAAGTCCCCCTGGAATCAAAATCAAAGTGACTTGTGAGGGTGACAGTTGAGTCTGAGAGTTAATGTGTGAGGGAAGTATTCCAGTGGGTTCCACTTTGGTTCCATGAAACAATAGCTTTGGAAAGCTCTACTCTCTGGGGAGGAGTGTGCACATTTCAATAACTGTGACACTGGTCACCTTCTCTTTCTGAACAGTAGGCCATACCTGCAGTCATACTGGAAGCTAACTGAGACTTCATCATTCTGCACTTCTAATTACAACCATGTGACATGGGCTTCCTGGACCACCTTTCCATTTGCTGTACGAGCCTGGGTCTAGCCATGCCTCCCTTCCATTTGGCTCCTCACCACAGCTCTTCTGTGTCTTGAAAAATATCCCCAATAGATAATCATGGCTTCTTCTCTTCGCATCTTGTAGAATGTATGGCATTTGACTAAAATTATTAATATTCCATAAACTGCATTGTTCTTTAATGCACGTCGTGGAATATTTGTGACCATTCCCAGTTTTTGCTTGGAAGCAGAGTGCTAGAATGAACATGCATAAGGAGCTGTTTGACAAAGTCAAGTTACAGACAGGATGCAATGTTATTTTTGGAGTAGCCAGAGACTCCAACAGACTGGGTAGGGAGAGGCATCGTGCATGGATGTAGTGAATTCTGAGCATAGAGAAGAATACTTTCGGGTGAAAAGAACCAAGTTATCTAACGTGTGCTGATTGGGCCCCAGAATAAGGGGGAGGGAGCGTAATGAAAGAGCTGTCTTGATGGGGGCCTTAAGGGTTAGGGGGAAGCCTGATGGGAAGGAAGCTCCCAAGAAAACCCAGGAAGAGGGTAGTTACGCCACCTAACCAAGGTGCAGTTTGTCTCTGTATTGACCATATGTGGTAATCAGATGAGTGCCTACCCTCGTTGTCCTCAGAGACCCTTCAACCAGTATCTTATTGAAGCAGATGAAGACGTGCACAGGCAAGCAGTGGGAAGTGTGCCAGATGTATTGTTGAACAGGAGCAGGAGGGATTTTATGATCCAGTCGGGAGTGTGTAAAATTATTAATATTCCATAAACTGCATTGTTCTTTAATGATCGTTCTATAATATTCGTGACCATTCCCAGTTTTTCCTTTTTGTTGGAAGCAAACTACTGGAATGAACATGCATAATGATCTGTTTCACAAAGTCATTTTCAGACAGGATGCAATGTTTGTTTTTTGAGTAGCCAGATACTCCTGCAGACTGTTTAGAGAGGCATTGTTAATCGTCATTTTATTCAAGATTCTCAACACACAGATTTGTGATATCTATGGGTTAGTTGAAAGAAGACTCTGCTTCTGTGAATCAGTTTGTGGAATATTCTCTGTTTCTTCTTTGCTTCTAGTATTCCTTTAGGGCAGTGGAGAGCAGGATATTTTCATGAAATATGTGCCCTACCTGGTCCTGGAAATGCATTCCATTACACTAAGCAGCCTTGCACAACAGAGCCAGTCAAATAAGAATTTAGAGACAAAAATAAAAACAATTCAGTGAACTATATCTTCCTGAAGGGTTTGTCAGCAGGAACTGGGTAGAGTATCCCTCTGCCTAGGCTAAGGCAAGAGAGTAACCCATGGAATGGGAAGACCTATGGATAGGCCACATGGTCACTCTCAGTGAAGATGGTGACTGCCATTAACAGGTTTTGATGCTCACCAACACCATACAGGATTGATGCAGAAAGATATATGAAACCCATTGACACCAGAGACAAGGGTTCAAAACATCCAAAAGACCAGCAAATGTCTGAGAAACAAATGTACCTGTCAGGATGGAGAATGCTGGGGACAAAACCAGAGCGAACCCTCGTGGGTCTGAGAAGCAATTTACACCAGTCAGTATGGATGGTGGCAGGGTAAAAACAAAAATCTAAAAACCTCATTTTGGGGATAAAATAAAAAACTCTCAGAGCATTCAGAGCAGCCTGCTGTGAGCTGCTGGTATCTGTAAAGAAGAAACATGTTAGTAGCACAGCTAGGAGGAAAAGAAGAATACATCATATCCCAGCTGAATGGCTTGGCAGAGGGAAGACAAAGAGGAGACATTTTCTACAGGAGAATAAAATGTCTAGTTTCAAGGCAGAAAGAAGTTCCTGCCCTGAGAAAGGGTTGGTGATGGTGGAAGGTGGCAGGCAGGTCACACACACACACACACACACACACACACACACACACACACACACACACACGAGAAGAAACACAGGCCACACTTTTAACTTTAGATTCTCTGGTTTAGTTTTCATAGACTGAAGGACATGAGATGGAGAAGAGAAAGTGGAAAGAAAATGTTTGGCACAGAATATAGGAAGGCTTGGATATACAGTAACTCCTTCCATTAATCTGTCCACTGGAAGTATTTGAAAAAGTCCCATAAATTATCTGGGTTATCAAGCACTCAATTTGACTTATTATCAAGTGGGAATTTGGGCCACATCTTAGCACACAGTTGAGTAAGTCTGGGAGCCTTCACAAGCGGTGTTAAGTGAAGGATTTTTCGATTTCCTAACAGGCATCCCCTTGGAGTCGATGGGCTTATATTTTTGTTCAATTTAATTCAATTTAATTCCCATGGGCAAGGCAGAGAGTGGCACAGGTCAATCTTGTAGCTTGTCAATCCAAGAACTAGGGTGAAGGTCTAAGACCACTAGGATTCTGTAGTCTGAGAGAAGGCAATAATTCAGAACTGCCGAAGAATGAAGCTGAAAATCAAATGCACTGCCCAGTAAAAAGTTTGAGCTTGGCCGTGCCAATGGGAAGTCTTTTGGAGGTGATAGTCATTGAGAGGGGTCAGCTGTGTCCTTGAATTCTAGTGGTGCCCCCCTGATTCAGAGATGCCAGAAGGGTGCCAGGCAATTGATCATCAGACACAGGGGTTCATGGAAATGTTTATGTTGATTTGATACCTTAACAAATCATAGCCAATGTTGTGTGGGGGATCTCAGCAGACTGGGAGATGGAAATCAGGCTGTCAGTTCCGGATCAGGGTCCGAAATGTCTCTGTTTGATAGTCAGCAGGTGGCTGGAGAGCCAGAGCAAGTTTTAAGACACCAAATATAGTTTTGCAAAACTCAATAAAACCCACGTGGAGATTATTTGGGAGAGGGAACAAAATAGGTTATAGATGTTGTCCAAGCAGGAACAGCAATGGCAGGGGAAGGGGGAGAGGGGGAACAGAGATGGAAGGGAAGAGGAAAGGAACAAATAGGTGGGAGGTGCTCGCTTAATAGGGAAAGCTACACATGCATATGGAATCCATATGCAGCCACATAACATGTGAAGTAGTCAGAAAACACATGAGAGCTGTCTAATTATCTCTATGAATGTCAGTGTGTATAACTTGCCACTTGCTAAGGGGCTGGGCCAGCATAATGTCTGAGTCTTCATAGCTATAGTAATAAAAGCAGCATGGTGTTGGCAGAAAAAATGACAGTTGGGGTAATGAAATCCAAACAAAGAACCTGATGTGAATCCACACACCCATGAATACCATATTTTTGACAAACAAATACAAATTTTACAATGGAAAAAAAGAAAGCATCTTCAACAAATATTGCTGGCAATACTGGATAACATCATGCAGAAGGATGCAAAGAGACCATTATCTAGCTCCCTGCAGTACACTCAAGTCCAGGTGGACCTGAAATCTCAACATGAATCCAGATACACAGAACCTGAGAGAAGAGATAGTGAGAAGTAGCCTTGAATACACTGGCAGGAGAAAACTTCCTGACTAGTACACCATTAGCAGAGACACTGAGAGCAACAATTAATAAAGGGGATCTCCTGAAACAGAAAGCGTCCATATGGCAAAGGACAATGGCAATAAGACAAAATAGCAGCCTACATAATGGGAACAATTCTTCACCGACCCCACATCTGACAGAGGGCTAAACTCCAAAGAATATATGGAACCCAAGGAACTAGACACTAAAATACCAAGTAATCCGACTAAACTAGTGGGGCACATCTAAACATATACTTCACAACAGAAGAATCACAAATGGCCCAGTAGATGCTTTTTTTTTTCAAAAAAAAAAAAAAAAAAAAAAGGACATAACCATTGGAATATTTCCTAATAACTTCTGATAATTATTCAATGATTGAAAGACCAGCAGAGGGTCAAGCCCCGACTCAGGAAAGTCGGTCCCCCCAAATCACTCACGAGAAGCAGTCTTGATGTAAAAACATGGGGTCTTTTATATTCCACAGCCATACTCCACGTGGGGTAGAAGACTGGGAACCCTGGGTACAGGATTGAGATTTTATAGGGTTACTACAAAGCCTGCGCATCACAAACCAATCATCTCATAGCATCCAGAGTGGACCAATCAATTTGAACTATCCAATCCCACACATAGCCCAGGAACTCTGCTTTCATTAGTGCTTCTGTGTGGTGTGGCAAGGCTCATTTCCTGTGTTCATTCACTCACAGGTCCTGTCATAAAGGGCCCTGTGGTAAACAGTCAAGAATATGACCTTTTGCCTACTCACTGCTAGGGGGTAGGGTCTAGGGAGAATTAGGCTAAATTTTTCCATCCTTACATGATCATGAGCTATCTTTACTACTTTCTCATTTTTGATGCCTAATTTCTTTAGGATGTTACATAAGTCCCAAATACTTTTGAAAACTTTTTCTACTCTGACATGTAAAGCTTTCATTAGCTGACCTGGTCTCATTTGCATTTTCACTGATTGATACCTTTCTAGGTGGGGATCTAATAGGCTTTTTCTCAATATCTTTTCTCAAATCTTACATTAGCCTCCATTCTTTCAATTTCTTTTTTAACGACCAAAATTTAGGAAGATTTTTGTATTCTCTACTTGCTAAACTCTTTTCAGCCATCCATACAGTTTTTCTGGCTCTCAGGCCATTCTGGCTTTGACCATTTCCTACTGTTTTACTCTGCAAGACAGCCATGGGGAGATGCAGATCTCCAACCCTGATGTCTCTCTCTCTCTAACTATCTATCTTTATATCCCAAGCGATTCAAGTAGTACCTATTGTTGGGATTCACACAATCACATATTCAAAATCACACTTCAGACACTCAAACACTCACATGTGTGGCCACACTAAATATACAATACATACATATATTCTTCAGCTCTCCTTTTCTTTAGACCAAGATTAGTTTGCTGAAATAGAACATCCTTAATTGAAATCTCTTGTAATGCAGTTGATGTAACTAAAGGTCGAATTATGAACATCCAAAATCTGAACAAATCCCAACATATGTCACTTCTCTATTTTTTTTTTTTTTTTTTTTTTTTTTATTTTTTAATGAGTCCTTAAAACCCTTTCTGACAGGCTGTATTAGTTATTCCAACTCTTGACTGGGTGTTAGCCATGGCAGCAGCTCCTAAAGCAGCAGGCATCTAGGTCTCCTCCTGCCTTTGCTCTCTAGGCCTGGGCTGGCCAGCTGAAGCTCATCTGTGACTGCAGCTGTTTGAAAAGCAAGCAATCACCATTGCAGCAACTCTGAGTTCCTGCTGACCTGGTGCATAAGCTGGGCAGCACCTTTGCTTCTCCAAGCCCCTGTGCAGCTCTGAGACAGCTATGGTGGCTGCTTTCGGGAGGGCGCCTCTCCTTGGGCCATACTCCAGGGTCCTTAGGAAAGGCCCTGTCTTTCCCTGAAGATATGGTCTTTCTCTGATCTGCATGGGCACCTAGAGGCTTCTTGGATACACTCTTAAGCTCATCTTCCTCACTTTTACTAGCCTGTTGAATGGATTTTAAAAGCCTTCGAGAGTTTCTGTCTTTAATGCAGTTACCTGTTCCTCTAGAAGTTCCTTTAATTGAAATTCTAATTCAACCTTTCCGGGTGAATTCCCCATCTCTCTTTATTATTTCATTCTTTATTTGCTTATTTACCCCAATACATCCCTGCCAGCACAAGGGATGAACCTGTCCACTTACCTCACTTTCAGAATCTCGGTGAGGACTTCCAATTGCAGCACTTGCACTGCAGTAGAAGCCTGAGAAACTGGGGAAGGTTAATAACACTGGACTCTTGCTTGATATTAAGAAGGCTCTTTATTATCCCCTACTTTACTCCTGGGGCTAGCTTATATACCCTGGCACCAGATGGAGGATGGGGAAGCAAAAGGGGCAGTTAGTCATCTCAGGTTCCAAGGACTGGTTAGGGTGCTTTCAGGGCAGAGAGAGCCAAGAGCATTAGCATTTTGCATTAGAAAGCATGTCTCCTGTTTTCCTGTGGTTATAGCCTCATGCCATGAGAGCAGCAGGAGGGGGAATGAATTCTCAGCCAAGGTCTTAATTCCCACAATGTACATATTTATGGCCAAATGATGAAGGTAAACCATTTTCCCTCTTGATTTAGGAGAAGATTGTATGAAAAAAAGGAAGAGCTACCACAATTATGTTAAGGTGGGGACAAAATGGATTTGGAAATTGTGGGAAAGGAAGGGAATATTGACAATGGTGTGATTGTAGAGCTAAGGCAATGTCTTTCCTCTTTCCTACTCTGCTGGCTCTGAACCACTCCACCACCATTGATCATTGAACTGCATTCAATTTGGATTACTGGAAATGTTAATAAGCTTGTCTTTATCTTTCCTTAATAGGTTGATTCAGCTGAAAACTATGGAAGGAAGCATATAGGGACATCATTGAAGGGAACATCCAAATAAATGAGATACTATGTAGGGGGTGTGTTGACAGGACAATGACCCAAGCACTAGGGAAGTAGTAACAAAAAGATCCAGAGTCTTAGAAAAGACTGGGCTATACAAGTGGGGAAACTTACACTGTTCTCAGACAACTTACTTATGACAGATCAGCTTGACCTGTTTGAGATGAATCCAAGTCTCACAACTCCCTGAATCTTAAGAAATTTTTAAGTTCATAAAAGGAAATGAAAATATTATGATATGTACATTTATTAGCATTAGCACTGTTTGTAATCCATACTGAAATCTTCATTGTAGAAAAAGCAGTAGAATTATGCCTGTGAGACATAAAAAAAATGTGGGGATCTCAAAATATTATTTTGGGTTAAAACATGAACACTTTTCTGATGTATCCAGACAGTCGAATACATAGATTGAACAGTGGTGTTTTAGCACAATTGAAAAGCACTTTTAAGTCTATACTTACAAAACAACCAAAGCAAACTTCAATGGTTGAAATTGTAACAGAATAATAGTAACAGTAACAGTAACCAGCCTTGAATAATCACCTATCAGAACTGCATTGATTAATGTTAAAACTCTGAACTTTTGAAGTCTTAGTATAGCAATAGCATAGAGAGGAAGAGAAATCTCAAGCAGTTCTCATTTTTACAAAACTTAAATCAGTTCCTTAGACCTTTACAACTGGCATTTCTTTCTTAGAGCCCTCACAAGTTACATAAACTCCAAGCCTGTTCTTTTCATCCAGTCACTTACCATGAGACTCAGGTGGCCGATGACTGAGAACTGTCATTGTGAAGCAAGTTCCTTTAAAGAAAGGAAATAGTAAAAAGTTACATTGAAACTTGGTTTGTGGGTTTTTCTTTCACTGTGAAGTCTGTCACCAAGGTGAATTGTTCCTGCCTGCCTTTCTTAGCAGACCTAATAAATAACTCTGGAAAAGTGAGCCCTGATTTTACATTTGAAATAAACTGAGTGAGTAGCTGTGGCCTTAGGGAGTTGAGTGTGACTGTTAAACTGACAAAGCTAGAGTTAACTGTCAACACCATCAGAGATCTGAGAAGGATGAATTATTGTAGGAAGTATAATGCAAACACTCTCTCTTTCAATGGAAATGACAGAGACCTCAGGCTACCTGCACAGTTAACCTAGGCTTCTGTGGTGAGCAGTCTCCCTAGGCTCCCATAGTCTCAATAGCATCATGTGGCAGGCTGGGGTGGAGGTAGGGCAAAGGTCATATGTCTTCTGACTGTCACACCAGACAGTGTTATGTTGTTGGCTGCCATACAAACCAGCATAGCATTGAGCTGCCAAAACCAGAAGGTCTCAGAGACTTTCCTGTGGAGGAGGTACTTGCTTTTTCATTAAACACTTTAAATGCCACGTTCAGTAGATTTCTGAAGATTTGAGGACTATTAGCTATTAAGCATACCTGATTTTATTTGTTAGTTTTATTTTTGGGGGGGTCTGTTTCTATTTCATAAAATTATAGTAATATTAGTACTATTATTACAAAGTAGTTATAAGAATTATACTTATTAGTATTTACAGAACACTTAGACTCATATGAGGTAGAAATGAATTCAGCATAGGTGTTTGTTGAATACACAGAATTAAAATTCTAAAGAAATTACAAAAAAATCATACCTGATTTTCAACAAACTTTATTGTTTTTAGTTGTTTTAGACTTAATGTTGAAAACAATATATAGAGTCTAAGTTTGTCATTGTAAATGAATTACATTAGTACTTGCCATAACTAAGCACAGTTCTAAGCACATTAAAGATTTGTTCAGTTATAAAGTGACTGAGCATTACCTTGTATGTCTTAATGATCTTCAACAGATTACAAGTTAGTAGCTTATATAAGACTAGCACATTACAGCTTCATTCATTTAGTGTGAGCCCTAAATATTATAACTGAAGATTTAACTGAAGCTCCTTTATCATCAAAATAAAACTTTAATCATGAATACAGTCCACAGAGAAACTAGGTAGCTCAACTTTTTGATCATTTCATAGTGCAGTATTATACACTATCAGAGTTTCTTGAAAGACTTGGTTTTCCAAATGATATCAATATATGAACCAAGTTAGCAAAGACAAAGAAGGTGAATATCTGTCTTTAACTCACTTTTGGTTAACATGAGTAGACCTTAGGAAATTATAAACCTTAACTGTTAAACATACTGTGCTGGCTAGGCTCATATCAACTTGACACAAGCTAGAGTTATCTGAAAGGAAGGAATCTCACCTGAGAAAACACAGCCACGAGATCAGCTGTGGGACATTTGCTTAATTTGTGATTGCTGCTTGAGGGACCATCCCTGGTCTGGTGGTTTTGGGTTCTATAAGAAGCAAGTTGACACATAAGCCAGCAACTAGCATCTCTCCATGGCCTCTACATCAGCTCCTGCCTCCAGGTTCATTCTCTGCTTGATTTCTTGTCCCGACTTCTTAAAAAAATGAATTATGATGGGAAGATGTTACCCAAATAAACACTTCATGCCTCTAATTGCAATTAAAGTGGATAATTGAGCAATGCTGTGGCAACACACACCATTTCATCTATACTCTGCCTTCTTCCTATGTCTCCTTTCTTATGGAAGAAAGTGTCTTCCATTCTCCCCAGCCCAGAGAGGACAAGCCTACCACTTGTCTCAAAGTCTCAGCAGTATGTCTCTCTTACACTCTTGCAAACCAGCCACTTCCAAGTCAAGACCACAGGGTTGCAAAGGGCACTGCTCACAGGAATCAGTCACCAACTGTCCTTCAGAGGACATCAGTTCTCACCTAAGGAAACTGAGCCTCACCCAAAAGTACTAGGATTTTAACATGATGCAATGCATCTTCCCTAACTTTTCTGCCTCATTATTCATAAAGGAAAATGGGGAAGGCGCTGTGCATAATTCCCAGGTAATCTGAGTCAGCTAGGAGACTGAGCTCCAGGAAGCAAGAAGAAAGAGCTACAAAGAGAAAAGAGTCAAATTGTCTAAAACAGGTGTGAGGGATCAAAACTCAGTCTTTCTGCTGCTCACATAGAATCCGTTTTTTCTGATCTCATCCTCTGCCTCCCATGGTATTAACAGTGGGGAGTTGGGCCTAAAGGCTCTCCCACTCTGCCTTTTAGCTGGATTGCCTGCTGCTAAATTCCATTTGCTGCTTATGTACAGTGGCCAAAGACTCTTGGACTCCACCACCTCAGCCTGCAGGACTGAGGCCTGTGCCTACAGCCTCTTTGCTCACTGACCAGCCTCCCTGCTGGAGACTAAGGCTGTTCTAAAGCACCACAAGGTCACATGCCCAAATCTGACCATGACCTTTCCCCACCCAGGCCTCCATGCCTGACCTCACTCCCTCCTCTGCCCGCAAAGGCCCTTGGATTGTCACATTAATGGAGCAGGTGATGGCAGTTAGACCTGACTCCAAGCTATTTGAAGAACAACCCTCACCGGTTCACCTACTGTCCATAATCTAGGGTCTCCTGAGATTTCCAAAACACAAACCCTGGAAACAACAGAAATACCCTACCTGCAAACTCAGGCATCTCCAATATAAGAACTCTCCAGTATCAGCCCCCTTTCCAAGAATTTATCACAAACAACATTTTCCAATAAATTCCCCCAAACTGCCTAACACATAGTAGCTTCCTGCTCCCTGTATCTGAGCACAAGAGTCTAAGGCAATGGGATGTCTGCAGATGCTGTGGTGGGTGTGTAATAAAGAGCTTTTACTGTGGACTTTTGGATCTTTCAAGCAAAAAAAAAAAAAAAAAAAAAGTTTTCAGCCCCTAGGTGCCATTCCCAGCAGTAGCACATTCCTGAGTTACCTCTATTCCCCCAATGACTCTAGCGGCATGTAATTATGCTTCAGTCCCAAGAACATGTACCTTCTCTGACAACCCTCTGGGCACACTACTTACCAGGGACTGCACCCAAAGCAATTTTGCTCCCAGGAACCCCCACATTCCTGGCATACATCTGCATCCCTGGGAAGACTGCAAACTTCTGCATTGCATCCACTGACTCTCCAGCTGAAACTTGCCAAGAACTCTTCCTATGGCACTATCACCTAAAGCAAGGGCTGCTCAAATACCCTAATTCTTTCACCAAAGCAAGTTTATTTCTGGGAAACAAACTGTATAGGGACTAAAACAAGAGTACCAGGCTTTGCCTGTAAGTTGTCCAGTGCCTCAGGGTGGTGTTCAAGGTGGAAGAGAATCAACTACCTTTGCTCCTCTGCTTCTTCCTCAGGGGAAAGGGAATGAGAAGAGCATCACACCAGGTCCTCAGCTGTGGCTTCATGAGTAAGTTCAACAGGGTCACTGCAGCACTGAAATAATCTCAGCAGTACTGAGCACATGACTTTTGCGCTGGGCTTGATAGCTTTGTCAATTTCTTAAAACTTCTGTAACCCTACATGGACTCCAATATAGTGTGGCAACCCTATTTGAAGTTCTTGTTCTGTGATGATAGCCTGGGCTTCTGTGTCTCAACAAGGTGTCCCAGTTTGTTCCATTGTTCTGGCAAATACCATGGACAAAAGCACATTAGTGCAAGAAAGTGTGTGTTTTCTCTTACACTTCCAGGGCACAGTCCCTTTGTCAAGAGCAGTCAGGATGAGTCTGCCTTCCTCCTCTAGGCTGGAGAAAGTCCATCATGAGCTGAAATGGGCCACAGCCACCTGAACATCAAGCAAGGGTTATGTTAAGTAGCTGGGAGTGATGGTAGTATCTGAGACAGAATGGGCAATGGAGTGATGAGAGGGAAAGGATTTTCTCCTTGTTCTGTGGTACCTTTCTAAACTGGTGCCTTTTGAGGGTGTTTCCAATTGTCTATTTCAGTCAATATTGGAAGGTAAAGAAATCAAGCCATCTTGGTGCTTAATCTGTTCTAGAAAGTACTTGATGGGTTTGGTGAGATCGTTCATCTGGTATAAGTGTGTGCCACCAAGCCTGAGGACCTGAGAAGTAGGAGAGAAACAACCCCTAAATGTTGCCCTGTGAACTCTGACTGGAACTGTACATGTGTGTAAACACAGACATATGTAAACAAATACATAAATAATACATGAAAAAATCAGAGTGTTCTGCTCTGAATGGACTTGAGTGTCCCTTCTAAGGACAGCAGGATAAAGTTGGTGGGTACCTGTCCTTAGGTCACAACTTGACCACATGTCTAACTGACACAACCCTAAATGCCTTAAGATTTTCTTTTCTACATCTGTTCAACTATGTTCATAGCAGCACAATTTGTAATAGCAAGAACCTGGAAACAACCTAGATGCCCCTGAATTGAAGAATGGTTAATGAAGATGTGGCACATCTACACAATGGAATACTATGCAGAAAAAAATAATGGCATCTTGAAATTCGCAGGCAAGTGGATGGCACTTGAAGAAACCATCCTGAATGAGGTAACCCAGTCACAAAAAGAGAAACACAGTGTGTACTCATTCATATATGGATTTTAGACTTAGAGCAAAGGATCACCAGCCTATAATTCACACCACCAGAGGAACTAGGATACAAGGTGTATTCTAAGAGATTCATATAAAGTCCCTCACAGAACTGGGAAGGGACAAGTCCCCCAGAGCTCAGGGGGAATGGGGGGCGGCGAATGGAGAGAGAAGTAGGAGAAAACGAGGGGGAGGAAAGGAAAACATGTGCAACCAGGAAGATTGAGCCTGTTTAGGAATAGAAGACAGGAAGAGAGAGAGAAACAGAGACAGAGAGAGAACATAAAAGAGGCAGCCAATATTGTTTTGAAGATAAAATTGAACACAAAGAAAGATCTAGAGAACTACAAAACTGCTCCCAACTAACAATTTGAGCTTCCATGGAAAGGCTATCATAAATGCCCTTCCCAGAGAGTGAGATCAACAACTAACTTCTCCATGGAGCCCTCAACTAATGCCTGTTGGAAACAGGAGCAAACACTCATACATAAACACTGAGTCAAACTAGAACCCAGATGCAGATGGAAAGGACAAGACCAGGCGGCAGAAACACATAGAGACAGCTTACCTGAACAAGCAGGAGCTAATGGCCACTAGACTGATAGCTGGGAAGCTAGCATGGGACTGACTCACACCCCCCCCCCGCGAATATGGGTCTCAGCCAGAAGGACTGAGCAGTCTAAGAGACCTCAGACAGTGGAGCCAGGATTTATCCCTGGTGCACAAATGGACTTTGCAAACACATCCCCCATGTAGGGATAACTGCCTTAATCTAGAGACAGGAGAGCAGCCCTAATCACTACTTCACATGACCTGTCAGATCTACATGACCCCAACTGGATGGGATTCCCCTACATATGTATTGGGGTGGGGGGGATGGGAGGGGAGGGTGGTTAGAGTGCATGTGAGAGGGCAGAGAGGGTAAAAGGGAGAGGGAGGGAGGGAGGGAGGGAGGGAGGAGAGAATAAGGGAGGGAAGGAGGGAGAGGGAACTGGGATCGACATGTAAAATAATAAATTAAAAAAATGCTTTGACTCCAAAATTTAAGTTCAAGGACAAGTTACTGGGGGAAAGGATTTCTATTTTTGTTTCCACAGAAAATGACAAGATGTGGATTCCTTCCAGAATAATGTGGTTTGATCAAGCCAGATATCCTGAAACAGAGTACCAGAGTACCAGATGATCCTACATTCAAAACAGCTGGACAAAGCAGCCTTACAGACTACAGCCAGGATTTCTGAATCTTCTTCAAATCCCCCATGGCAGGGCCTCTTACCAGCAGGAAGTAGTTTGGAAAGAACAATGCCCAAATTCCCAAATATTGTCTGTAAATGTTTGTTTTCATTTAAATTCATTTAAATTTGTTATATAAAATAAATTTTTAAAAAAAAGTAAAAAAAATTCTTTTCTGAGAAAACATCATGAGTCAGGGGGGATGTGGCTCGGTGGTTCAGACCACAGCAGGCATATACATGTCATTGGGTGTCATCCCACGCACAAAACCTAATATAAATACAAAAATTCCTGTGGCCATTTGGGGACTCATACATGGGCTGAGTGGTACTGTCCACCATCCTTGAGAGTGGAGCCTTCTCATTCACTGCAGCCTGCAGTAGCCCCCTGAGTGCCAGGCCTCCAGGCAGAAAAAAAGCAGAGAGAAGTCAAAGTGATTTGGGGAAATCAGTTAACAACAAATAGTGAGTATAACCATTGCACTATAAATGTTTGTAGGTGTCTCCAAATAAAGGCTTTTATGAAAAAAAAAACATAGAAATGACATATTTAGAAAAAATATCACTAATTGAAATTTAGATATTAAATGTATGTGTTAATTTAGTTGAAAGGGCAGTGATTTGCACATTTTATAAATGTATCAAGAGACAGAACTAAAAGATGCCAGATTCTTCAGTTCAACACTCCTAAAAGAAAAACAATACAACACATAGAATACAAACCATTTCCTGGTTAAAGTATTGTGCTTAATGTAAAAGTAAGTTTCTGTACAGACACTGTTCATTTTTCTCCACTACACTCTAATAAAACAGAAAATCTTGTATTGCTGTGCCTGTGGGGCCAGAGTACCAAGCTGGGGGAGGGTGTAGGGACTGAAGTACTCAACAGACTACCATGAGAAGTGAGAAAGAAGCTCTTTATTACAGAGAGTAATGGGCTTATTTATGCAAGTTAGGAAATGAGCTAATCATAGGAGGAAGCCATGCACTACCCATACCCTGGGCCACTGTGTACTGGGAAGTTCTGAGAACAAGCTAGTTTGCTCAACCTTGAAACATCAGATGTTCTACAGCCGGGGGGGGGGAAGAGAGCTGTAAGGGACAAGTACATAAATTTCCCAACATTGTGTGTCATTCTTCATGAAGGGTTACATCAAGTAGGGGAAATTGACATAGACAAACAATAACACAAAGATGATACATTTTATTGAAAGAGTAGCTAGCTATTCCTGAATACTCATTGTCAGTCATATCTGCTTACAAAAATCCAATATACCACTAGGTATCTATTAATGAAATTGTGTCTAAATATAGATTTACTGTTTTTTGAGTACCATTTTGTTATGTGTTCTTTCCTTGGCCAGTTTCTGCTTTGTAGTCTAGGCAGCCCTTGATTAAAAATTTGTTCCAGTCTCTGCATCACCACAGCTCAAAATAACCAAACTTATGGGACATTTTGAAAGCAGTGCTAAGAGAAAGTTCATAGCACAAAGTGCCTACATGAAGAAACTGGAGAATAGTCAGTCACATTAGAGAATTAGCAGCCCTACTGAAAGCTCTAGAACAAAAAAAAAAAAAAAAAAAAAAAAAAAAAAAAAGCAAATTCACTCAATATGACTAAATGCCAGGAAATAACAAAATTGAAGGCTAAAATAGGTAATGTAGAAACAAAGAAAACAACACAAAGAATCAGTGAAACAAAGACTTGGTTCTTTGAGAAAATCAACAAACCAAAGGGCAGAGAACATACAAATTAACAAAATCAGAAATGAGAGGGAGGCATAACAACAGACACTGAGGAAATCCATAAAATGTTTAGGTCATACTTTGAAATTCTGCACTCCACAAAGTTCAAATATTTAACAAAAAGACAATTTTCTGGATAGATTATCACTAGCATGAATAGGTAAACAATTTAAAAAAAGACTTATAACCCCCTAAAGAAATAGAAGCAGTCATTGAAAGACTCCCAAAGGGAAAAAAAAAAGAAGAAGAACTAGAAGCAGAAGAAGAAGTAGCAGGAGGAGAACGAGCAGGAGGAGGAGAAGGCTCAGGACCAGATGGTTTCACTGCAGAATATTACCAGAAATTCAAAGTAAAGCAAATACAAATAATCCTCAAATTCTTCTATGCAACAGGAGCAACAGTGTTACTGCCAAACTCTTTTTAGGAAGATACAATTATTTTGGCACCCAAACCACACAAAGACACAACAAAGAAAGAGAACTACAGACCAATATTCCTCAGGAACATTGATGAAAAATATTTATTAAAATACTGGCAAATAAAATAATGCTGTTCATAGAATTATTTGTAATAACCAGAAACTGGAAGCAAACTCAATGTCCCTCAACTAAAGAATGGATAGAGAAAATGTGATACATTTACACAATGGAATAATACTCAGCTGCAAAACAAACAATGGAATCCTGAAATTCACAGGAAAATGGACTGGTCTAGAAGAAACCATCCTGAGTGGTGTAACCTGATCAGAGAAAGACAGCCATGGCATGTACTCACTCAAATATGGTATTTCAACATAGAACAAAAAATTACCAGCCTACAATCCTCATTGCCAGAAAAGCTAGGAAACAAGGAGGACCCTAAGAGGGACATACATGACCCCATCCGGAAGGAGAAAGGGACAAGAACAGCCAAGCAAATTGGGAGCATGAGAGGAGGATATAGGGAGTTAGGAGGAAGAGGAGGGGAGAGGTGGGCATGACGGAGCAGGAAGACTGAGTTAGGGAAAGAATAGAGGAGAGCAACAAAAGAGATACCATAATATAGGGAGCCATTATAGGTTTTAATTGAAATCTGGTACTAGGAAAATGTCCAGAGATCTACAAGAATGACCCCAACTAAGAATCTAAACAATAGTGGAGAAGCTAACTTAAACGCCCTTCCCTAATAATGAGATTAATGACTACCTTATATGCCATGCTAGAGCCTTCACCCAGTAGCTGATGAAAGCAGAAGCAGACGCCCACAGCAAAACTGTGAGCCAAACTCCTGGAATCCAGTTGGAGACAGGGAGGAGTAATGAGGTAAGGGGCCAAGACCAGGCGGGAAAACCCACAGAAACTGTTGAGGTGAACAAGGGGGAGCACATGGACTCCAGTGTGATTGCTGGGAAACCAGCACAGGCTGATACAGATTCCCTAAATGTGGTGTTGGGAGGACCGAGAATTCTATGGGGCCTCTTGTAGTGGATCAGTATTTAATCCTAGTATATGAATGGACTTTGGGAGCCCATTTCACATAGAGGAATACTCCCTCAGCCTAGACAAAGGGGGAGGGCCTTGGCCCTGCTCCAAATGATAGGACACAGTTTAAAGATTCCTCAGGAATTCTCCTCCCTGGTGAGCAGAAAGGGGGATGGGATGGGTGGGGGTTGGTGGGGTAAACACGGGAGGACAGGAGAGTGGGGGAACTGGGATTGACATGTCAAACACGCTTGTTTCAAATTTAACTTTAAAAAATTATAAAAAAAAATTGTTCTACTGCCTAAAACATTGTAATACACCTTTAAATGAATTTCACAACTGGTCATATATCAGAATTTGATCATTTATATGGTACCTGACCATTAACTTGTATGGCCTAATATTCTTTAGCACTTTATAACAAGTTGGAAGCTTTTTCTATGGTTAGGATTCTAAAATTTTATCCCTGTTGACATTGTGTCTTAGAAATTTGTATTTTCAGAATTTAATATAGAATATTTAATATCAAATATAAAACTTAAAATATCACCATCATAAAATGGAAGTTTATTTATTCTTTCAGTGTGAACCATTAGGAAAATCGGTTTTTGCATGACTAGGGTTTTAAAAATAACCAAAGCTTAATAAAGTTGGGGGAACACAATGAGACTAGACATAACCTCTTCAAGAGAGTTCTGTTAGTCTGAATAAACCTTAGGAATTTATAAGCCTTATTTGTCACAGGCAGGTGGCCATTGCTGCAGTCTCCATCCACTCTGGCTAATCTGAAGCTTCCTCCAGACACTGTTTACCAGGAACATGGAGAAGGGATACTAACCGCACCTCCACCACCAGGAGGGGCTTCGCCAATTCTGCCTTTCTTCTGATTGCCCTCATCTACATTGTCATCCAGGATGAGATGTGAGAGATCTGCTCCAAATCTGACAATAAGTGATGCTGGAGCAGGAACTTAAACCCAGGAATTGTTTGCATGGATGTCTGGCATCCCAAGACAATTAGCATGTCTATATCTTGTATTTGTCCCCACTGGTCTCCTGAAATTTCTCTTTTTACTTGAGGGTGATTCAGTACAACTAAAGCAGCACACAGGGATAGAGGGAATGAAAGCCAAGTGCAATTCCTGGGGAGATGACTCCTCCCATTTCAGCTGGAATCTGCTACCCTCTACTGGCCACTTGTGGAATTGCATGCAAGTAGTGTGTAGCCCCTCAGCAGGACTAGTGCTATATACTTGGTCAGGACCTGGAGCAGTTCTCCCTGGTGCTATAGCCAGCAAAGTAAGGTATTAACTCTTTGCATCCCCAGCCTGTCTTCAGTAGTAAGAGGAGACACCGGCATCAACTTAGACGAAGGTTCTGGCAGGACAATGGATCCAGACATGACCCTTGGCAGTGGCCTAGGACCCCAGAGGACACTTGCGACCCTGGTGGTGGCACAAAGCACTCAGATCTGTATGGTCCTGAAAGAAGCACAACCCTTGTACACTAACATGACACTAGGTGCTTCTGGATGCAACTAGGCCCATGGACATGAACACATATATTGTGTGTTTTTGCAGCATGGACCCGCATAAGATCCTAGACTGTAGCCTGGGTGGGGATTTCAACATGGCCCCAGATGGATATGGGGACACTCAGATTGACATAGACCCAGCAGCAACATATCCCCGAAGTGTTGTCCCAGACTACAGTTATTTGCACTGTCTATGAATGCAGTAGGGGTCTGGGACCTAAA
The DNA here is from genome assembly GCF_943737965.1 of Phodopus roborovskii. Classification (NCBI taxonomy): domain Eukaryota; kingdom Metazoa; phylum Chordata; class Mammalia; order Rodentia; family Cricetidae; genus Phodopus; species Phodopus roborovskii. Next base: position 139,846 of record NW_026125624.1, read on the forward strand.
CACAGATTCTGGCTGCCCCAGGGCTAGGAATCCAGACAAGCCCTCACAACAGTCCAAATTCACATGTCACTGGCTGATAATACAGGCCTTTTAGATAAATATGCCCAATGGGGGCATAGCCATTTGTGACCAAAATGGTCACAGTTGTTGGCCCAGACTGCAGGTAGCTACAAGGCCCTCAGTCATTACAGGAGACAAGTCCATGGACCAAGCACCACAGCGAGGGACAAGCAGGACAAGGATTTCTTCATAATTCTTTAGTTGTTCCTGTCAACAAAACCTGCATCAGAAAGGAAGATGGACATTGAAGAAACATGCTTGCTCTCCATATGGAAAGACTAGCCATTTGGGCAAGATACTACTCTTGTCTGGACTGTTTGACTTTATGCTGTATAAACTGGACATGCAGAACCTACAGGAAAGTGACTGCTGATACAAGATGGACATTGCTACAGGATTCCTGCTTCATGGAAGAAGAGTCTGCCAGACAGTCTGCAGGACACAGAGAAAAGTGACTGACAAACTACCAATACAGGTGGATGGTTTAAAGTCTCCAGCTTTGCTGAGGTGTCTGCCAGACACACTATAGCCTATAGCCTGAAGATGGGAAGATTACAAGAAGAACTTCAGGAGACTGACAGGAAGCAAGAAGTGTCTGTCATTTCTAGAGGTTATATACTAACTTTTTTTTTGATTTTTGAGGGAGTTGAAGACAGATAGGTATGGTTATAGTTGTCCTTAGTTAGGATTAAAGATAACTTATATATAGGGCTTTTAGATTCACAAAGATAGGATGGATGATAAAGAATATTTTCTTTAAATCTTACTAAATGTTAATGGACTAAATATTGATAACTGTGGTTCCTATTTAATAACTGCTTTGTTATATATTTAAGCTATGTTGAAGGTTAAAATCCTTCTTATTATTTTAGATGGAAGAGTGGAAATGAATGGAGATGTCATTCTGTACATATGTTTCACTTATTGCCTAATTAATAAAGCACTGTTGGCCAATAGGAAAGCCAGATAGGTGGGACTAGGGAGACTGGAGGATTTGAGGAAGTATTAGGGAGGATTGAACATGTAGAGAATTTGAGAGAACAGAGGTCTGGTCCCTCTCTCTGGTAAGAGGAGACCACATGGAAATACTTAGATTAATAGAATGGGGTAATATTTAAGACAGAGGTGGCCAAAATAAATGCTAGTAATAGGCCAACATACATTTATATCTAATACAGTGCCTCTATGTGTTATTTGGGGTTGATGCAGCTGTGAGATTAGGCTGGTCGAAAAACCACTCATAAAATTTAGTGTGAATGTTTTCATTTTCTTAGAGTCATAAGAACAGCACTACTGTGTTTCTCATTAATTTGGTCCACATGATTATTTGGTGAAATGTGTATATACAGTGCAATATTTTATGGAAAATATGTCACATTTCTACAGATGTGTAGATCACTTTTTTTCAGGGAAATAATGTAGCAGTGTCTGAGTCACAGTTAAGGAGAGAAAGGCATGGCCTTGAGTAGATAACAGGTGAATGTGAGTAACATGGGAATCTGAATGTAGACCTCTGGGTGAGTCTACAAAATAAAAGCAATGAAGATTCTACTTATTCCTACCGTACAGAAAAACTGCCTTGATTCAACTACTCCAACCCCAAAATCTTCCTATAACCAGGAAAATTTTTCACTGGTGGAAACAGATCCAACTGCAGAGATCCTGTGATAAGCAGGTGAGAGCTGCATGAATGTCGTCCAAAAGGTAGGAGCTCTTCTCTAAAGGTGATGTTCGGAAAGGGAGATAAAGTGACAAGGCACACCCCAATCTCCACAACTCACTCTTCTGCTGCCATCTCAGGACCACCTTAGGGATATTTGTGGGAGACATAGGGGACAAAGTACTGAGAAGACACCAGAGAACTCAGAAAGCAGCAATCAGTAAACAGGCGCCAGAAACCACCCCAAGGATCAAACACAGTGCTTCTGAGAGAAGTTTTTGTTGACTGAGCCAGTGCAATATACTGAGGTGCTCTTATCTGCTTGGGCTGAGAGCCATCCAGAGGACCAGTATCACAAAAGGAAGTACTCTGGAACTGATGATCCTTATGGTTCTAACCACTCCTCCCAACTTGGGTTCCTACCTCATCTCAGAGACACTGCAGTGATGCTGCACATTTTGTGCCAAGTCCCTAGGCTGTGTGACCAGCTCCTTCTGCTTCAGTGGGATCTCCCGTTCTCCATCCAAGTTTGTGCTCTCAGTGGAGTGTTGCTCACTTACATGCACATGTATAAACTCATGAACACACTCAAGTACATGTATGCATATACAAGCGCACTGTAATGCAATAAAATGATGAGTTTCCCATGTAATGCTAATATAAGGAACAATCACCAGGGACATTGTTGAGAAGAAGGTTAATTTTTCTTGGATCAGAGAAGAACACATTGGGCATGAGAGAGTAGCAGCTCAGTTATTGAAGTGCCTATACTGTTAGCCTAATGCAGACCCAGGTAGAACTCTGAGGGCTTGGACCATTAACCACCCCTGACAATAAGTTTCCAGGCTGTGCAGTGTAGGAAGGTTTGCCAGCACATAACCACTAGATGGTAGTGGACCAGCACTCTGGCCTAATTCACTGCTTCCCTGTAGTGAGATATCCACTCTGCCCACACCTGTTCCCATGCCCGAATGAGCACAGTCATTGCAACAGTTGGGGGAGTGGTGGAGATCTCGGTCAATGGGGACAGGTGCAGGCAGGGTGGGTATCCCACTACAATTCCTAGTTGCCTACAAGGTGGACAACTTCCTCTAAAAAGAACCCCCTTTGCCACAGGCTGCCACAATTTGACCCAAAGCAATGAGATCAGAACATTACAACACCACAACCAGAAGTCAAAATAAGTACTTCCTCCCTGTAAGTTGATTGTGTCAGGATTTGTTTGAGTAACAAAAGGCTGACTAAGAAATGCCCAAATGACTGTATGTATTATTTAGTGCTGAACAATGTTCCATGTAAGGGCTTAACCAAATTGTCATTTTTCTTTCACTTCCTTATCACCATCTGGAGAGTTTCTACTTTGAGGCTACTCTAAGAATGCTACTAGAACTCTGACATGCCTTAGCTTCTCTCCGGACATGGACATTATGTTCTGGGATTACTGGGTCACCATTGAGGACTGCAGTTTAACTCTGAAGAACTTTGTGTGGCTACTCACTGCCTCATGTCTGAGGGTCTTCCTTTATCCTAACACTGCGTGAGGCTGATTTAAACTCAACAGTGAACAACTTTGAAGAAAAGTAGTTACTGA